>NC_133619.1:44336469-44636469 GCF_048593235.1 Sminthopsis crassicaudata
AGATCTATTGGGAGCATTTTAACAAAAACATTCAACCACCTTGGCTGCTGCCCCTTGCACTGATATAATACAGAGTTCCAACTAATTACTTTCCAATAATCTAAACACTATTTGAATTTCAAGTTTTTTTTTTAAATGCCCAAAGAACTCAAGGCAAAGTATGAGAAATCAGGATTTTTGTATTTTGTTTCTTTCTAAAGTTTACCCCAGGACAGTAATAGATTTTTACTAGTGTTCTCTCAACTCACATAAAGTAATGGGAAAGAAGGCTCCTTTAAAATTAATTTAACGAGTTATTTGCTTAAATGAAATGTCCTAAACAATACATTCCACCTTCACGTGTAACATACAAACTGTAACTGGCCAAAAATTCAGGAAACGTTCACCATTTTCCACTTATTGTTCTCAAATACGTCACTCATATTGAAGAGTAATAACATGGATAAAGCCCCAGTGCACCGTGAGTTTGCGTGGTCTGGGGAGTGCACACTTATCTACTCTTTGAATGGGAAGGAAAGCCAAAGCAGAGCGCCTGTACCTAGCTCAAGTGAGGGCAGATTCCCCTTGGCCAGGGCGTCCAAGTCAAGCTAATATTTTTTCCTTTCATAACAATGCCCTCAAAGAGATAGTAAGTAGCAAGTGGAAAAGAAACACACAATATTAAAATGAATCCAACTCTGAAGCAACTGATTTTAATTGTCACTACTGAAAATTACACGAGGTTTTATTCTTTTTAGAGCCATTTTCTTTAAAACGATACACATGTATGTATATGTACACGTGTGTGTGATATGTGGAGTGTTGTACATTGTGCACTTTGTGTGTGTATGTGTGTCCATGCATGCACAAATGCACACGCCTGCATCGCTACACCGATGTACGCATGTTGCCACGATACTAGATATACTGTGTAGACATATAACATATACACACGTGGGCGTGTGTGTGGCCACAGAGGAGACTCAGACCCACCCCCCAGGGTCTCCAATTGCCTTCAGCGGAGCAGGTGTGGTCCCAAACTTTGCAGCCCGCCTACAAAAGGCGCGCAGTTTAAGGCAGAATCACCGAGGCCGGACTAAATGACCTCAGAGGTCCCATCCGCCCCCGGGGTTCAGCGACGGTGCCATCCCGACGCGAGGGCAGAAACTCCTCCCATCTGCCAAGTGTCA
The DNA here is from genome assembly GCF_048593235.1 of Sminthopsis crassicaudata. Lineage (NCBI taxonomy): Eukaryota > Metazoa > Chordata > Mammalia > Dasyuromorphia > Dasyuridae > Sminthopsis > Sminthopsis crassicaudata. The sequence goes on from NC_133619.1 coordinate 44,337,639, forward strand.
GCCTGTTGTTTCACCCCCTCCGTTACAAAATAACGAGCAGCCCCCACCCCCACGCCTGCCCGAGACGCGGCTCTGCATCTGCTTTGCATTGCCCTGCTGCTCTCTGCCCTTTCTCCCCTAGAGGCACATCTTTGCCTTTTCCCTGCAGCCTTACCTCCTAAAGCCCATTTGCAGCTGCTCAGAGCGGGTCTGCCTTGATGCAGACCAACTTTAGCTCGCTCGCCCTTCCCGCGGTGGAAAGCCCGGTCCGCGCGCGAGCCGGAGCAGAGTCCTGCTGATTACCGGGGCCTCTGCCGAGCCCGGCTCGGGCTCCGGGCGGGCCTCCCGGGGGGCCGCCGCCGCCGCCGTGGCCGCGTGGCTGCGGCTGCCGCAGAGCTCTCGGCCGCTGCTGCGGCTGCCTGAGCCTCGCCGCTGCATCGGAGCACCCAGCTAAAAGCTGCCTCCAGGAGCAGTAGAGGGATTGCGGTGCACAACTTACCGCACCGGTTTGTTAATGAGCTCTTTGCTCAGGCGCCTAGTGATGTAGCCACAAGCAAAAGCCGAGAGAGCAGCCACCGAGGTGGCAGTGCAAGGTTGGGGAGCCAGAGCACGCAGTGAATTGGGGGGAGGGGGGCGCGAAGGAACTTGCAGGGGTAAAAAAAAAAAGTGAGCAGATGCTTCATTACAATGACAAGTGAACGGGAACGAGTCTATTTGCTTCCTGATTTGTGGGGAGATTTGCATGTGTTACTTGCCTGTAGAAAGGGAAGGTAAGAGACACCCGCGTGCTGTGGTGGAGAAAATGAACACATCCCTTTTTTTAATTTGATAAGTCAACACAGTGAAACCGCAGAAAGCCAGGCCACGTGCTTCTCCCCAGGGGATTGCCAACGGACCCGATCTGGCTCTCCCTGGGGGAAGGCGAGGGACCCAGGACGCACTAGGGACCGGTGTCCCGCCCCCGGAGTGGGCCACACTTCCAATTCCAGGCGAGGTTCGTCTCTAAATGCCACAAGCGCAAGCACAGCCGTACGTTATTGTTCTCTTGCCTGCTTTTCCGTGGGGAATCTCCATCCACTTCTTGTTAGCTGGCAAAATCCCGTTTGTTACCTTTGCAGTGACTGGGACTTAGAGCCTTCTGATGAGGTTCCGAGTGGAGGGTGTGTTGGGCAGAGAGAAACAAGAGTTGACCCCAGAGGAAGCACTGTTAGAGGTCCCACCCTCTGAGAAGGTCCTCCACTCAAAAACCCCAATTGTGTCAAGCCCCTGGGAGCCACCCTCTGTAGGGGTCTTGGGCAGCCTCACCTTGCCATGTCCTACCAGAAACTCCAGGCGTGTCTCTGAGGTTAAACACCCCTGCCCACCATGGCACTCTGCTTGATGGTGTCTTTCTCCTTCTCCCTCCCTATGCCCCGAGCGCTGTCATGACTTGGGGACTCTCCAAACCCAACTTCTCTTCCTTATAGCTAGCTATATATTATATATATATATATATATTATAGCTATACCACTCTTTTGTGGTACTAACTCCCTTTTCGGAGTTAGTTAAGAGCATAACCAACCCCATGGAGTGTTTCCCTTCTCCGGGCAAACAGCAAGTTCCACCATGGAACTTAGGCTCTCCATCATTTCTACTCTCCCAAGTCTATTTCATATGTACCATTCTTGGTGTCTATTATATCCGATTTCCCTTCACTTTGTCTGTAACCTATTCCCACGAATAAATCTACATTTTGCCAAAAAGAATGGACATTGTCCATTCTTCACACCACCAAACCCCAACTTTTGGTGTCTGCCATCATCTGGAGCCACTTTCACCTGTTGTTCTAAGGAACTTGCCCTTTCCATCATTAATTATTAAAACCCTTTTCTCTGCTCTCCCAACTCTATTTCATATGTACCATTCTTGGTGTCTATGATATTCTTATACCCCTTCATTTTGTCTGTAACCTATTCCCCTGAATAAATCTGCCTTTTGCCCCAAAAACGGACATTGCAAATTTTTCACATGACCAAACCCCAACTTTTGGTGTCTGCCATCATCTGGGGTCTGCATCAGCTAGGTCACTTTCACCTGTTGTTCTGAGTTTGTTTCTTCAATGTGGGTGCATGTTTTTTTTCCCCTCTCAAGTATATGTAAAACAAACAAACAAACAAAAAACAACTTTTTTTTTTAATTTTAGCTCTAAATCCTCTCCCCTCCCTCACTCTTTGAAAAGGCAAACATCTTAACACAGATTATATAGGCATGTTTTTTAATTTGCTTCCCGTGTTCCTTTGAATTTCTTTTGACTTTTTCTCATTTTCTATACCTATCTTTTATTTATTTGAATTTGCATCGTTTTGGTTGCTTTTTCAACTGAAATTCTAGTCTCAATGTAATCTTTTCTTGCCTATATTTTCATCATTTTAAATGCACTCGTTTTTCTTTCATCCCTTATTTGTGTTTCCCATTCTTTCCTTTTAGGAAAACCAAATTTAAGTGACCAATAAAAACTAAGTGTTCTTAATCAATATTTTTCATTCAATCTTTTAGTTTTACTTTTCCTAATTTTTTAAAACTCATGATCTTTCCATGTATTCTCTCCCCCTTTTTTTTTCCTTATGGATTTATCACTCTCCAATTGGACTGATTTTCAGTCATCTAGTAAAGGAATTTGGGCAGCATTTATTAAACAAACTGTAATCTGGTGCTGTCCAGTGAAGGCAAAGTGAAAACACTGTCATTGTACTTAACTAAGGAGCTTACATTCTACTGATTATTATGTGAAGTATATACCTAGTAACAAAGCGATATTGTCGTTTAATCATGTCCAACTCTTCAAAACCCCATTTGGTTTTGTTGACAAAAGATCCTGGAGCGACTAGCCCTTTCCTTCTCCAGTTCATTTTACAGATAAGGAAACTGAGGTAAACAAGATTAAGTGACTTGCTCAGAGTCACACAGCTGAGACCAAATTTGAACTAGGAAGATGAGTGTTCCTGATTCTAGGTCTGGCACTCTATCCACTGTCCCATGTACTTGCCTCTCTACAGAGCAATAGCTGAGTTTTATTAGTCTATCCAAATTCTATTATCCCAGGTGAGAGAACCAATTGTTGGATAGTTCTTAAATAAATTCTATTCAAGAAGCATTTATAAACTTCCTACTGTTTTCAAGCAACTTTCTAAGATAAGATGGGTCTGAAACAAAAATGAAAAGTAGTCCTGGGCCTCAAGGAGATTCCCATATGTTCATTAATTACTTTTGTACCTTATGTTAACTCTGACAAGTCATATCTGACATCCTGCTTCCAAACACAGGTGCCAAACAGCCTTCATTGTAATTTTCCCCAAAATGCAAAACTTTTGTCCATTCTTTATAAAGGTCACCTAAAATAATTCTGAATAAATAGGGATTATAAGAATAAATTACTGCTAAAAATTCAATCCAAATTGGACTACCTTAGACCTACCTTTACATTGAAATAGATATATGTATAAAATAAATAGAAATTTCAAACAACATTTTAAAGAACTTTGCTATAAACGTACATGGAAAAAAAGGCAAGGAGTATTTGTCAAATGCAGTGTCATCAACAGACAGAACTGTGCAGGAGTCTTTCCAAAGATGAGATCAGTGATCAGAAATGTTTTTACAGTTGCAAGTCAGCCCTGGATTCCTGACTACTCACAGCTGCCTTTGCCCATCCTCTCCTACTTGTTCTCTTTAATGTTTATATATCTGTTCCTAGGAAAAGGGAAAATGGGAATTGCTGGTATCATTTCTCCTTCAAGTCTGGAAACTGTTAGACTCCTTGCCATCACCATGATCTAATTAGTGATGCTGCTCAAACAGATCAGTTCTTGGCCCCCATCCCTAAGTCATCCTAGTCTTTCCAGTGAGATCAGAGGTACAGATTTTACCTTTAAAGTATTTGGTTACATTTGGAGCCTTCTAGAATTCTGCAGAGTCAGATGTCTGTGCTATATATCCTTGAATTAGACCATATACACATCTTCAAGTAGCCAACAAGAATTTAATAAGTGCTGTTGTTGTTATTATTTTGGGGGGGCAGGAATGATGGAGGTGGGGAGGTGGAATCTCTCCCTCCAGGCTGTAAGTGAAGTAGCCTTTCCTGGATCTGATCTCACTACTATTTGGCACCTGAGCTATCACTTTTTCCATTTCCAAACTGGGCTGGTTTGTTCCTGCTTAGGAAGCCTAGTTGCCGTCTTCTCCTTTTCCCAGGGACTCATTCTTGATTAAGTACAGACACCCGATCAGTTTAGTCTAGTACTGATCAGATCTCCTGAGCTCAAGTGATCTCCTAGCCTCAACCTCCCCCAGAAGCTGGAATAATGTAAGCAATGTAAGCCCTCTGCCTGTAAGTTTTTTATAGGGGCTGTCCTAAAGCTAAAGATACTAAGCAAGGAAAAAAATAATCCCTGCTCCTGGGGAATTCACAATCTGCTCTGATAGACAAGCAAAAATAGGATTTTATATGTGATACCTGAGGGAACCCGTTCAGACCTGTATTCTTCCTGGAATTATAGATTTAGAGATAAGAGGAATTTAGCAGATCATTGAGACCAGAGGTGTTTTGCACATGAAGCCTGTAACACTCCTAAATGGCTCCTGAACCAGATTAAAATGTAATTGAGAAATATGTAACAAAATAAATAAAACTATAATAAAATGCAGACAATGTTAATATGTGGTTTTCTGTCAATATAAATTCATAAGGATTCTTATATATGATTTAGTGGTCTCCATTTCTATTTGAACTTGACTCTATTGATTGTTTCCATTTTATAAGCAAAGAAACTGAAGTCCAAAAAGGTAAATGGTTTGTCCTAGGTCCCACTGCCAGAATTGTGCTTTGTTATTCATAATTTCTTTTTTCTTTCTTTCCCTTTCTCACTTTGCCTTCCTTTTTCTTTCTTTCCTCCATCCCTTTCTTCTTTTCTCCTCTCTTCATCCTTCATCTCTTTCTCCCTCTCTCTATTTTCCTTGTTTTTCCTTCTCTCTGTCTCTTACACACACACACAATGCTGGGTCTTCTCTTCTGTCTGTGTAATGTGGGACAATTCCCCTCATCTATTTTGGATTCATTTTCCTCATTTGGAGTAGGGAGAAGGAGAGAGCATTTGTTAATATTTACTTTGTGCCAACCACTGGACTAAGCCCTAGGAATACAAATTTACAAGCAAGCAACACAGCCTTTGTCCTGAAAGAACTGAAATTCTAATAAGGACAAAATGTGGGTTTAAAAAAAAAAGCCATCAAAGGGAGGGGCATAGTAATCTAGCCATTGTGCCCTAGTAGAGATGGTTCAGGAGTAGCTTGGGGGCCTAGTAACAAGATAAAGTCTCTAAAGGTCCTGAAAGCAGGGTCCATGCTTCTTTTCTGAGGAGGAGGGATGTATGGTCCAAGTTCAGGTAAGGAAGTGTCCAGGCGCTGGTGTGAAGGCTTCCTTCCTGACAAGTCAAAGTGAATCCTCCCCTTTCAGAATCCAGTGCCCCATCTGAGAATAAAGGGGTTGATTACAGACTTTATAAAGTCCCTTCCATCCCTAGACTTGTCCATCTGCATGCCCAGTGAAGGGAAACCCTACCACAATAGAGGATTGTATCTAAGGATTCTCTTTGATAAGTAGATATCCTGAGAACTTAATTGAATTACATCGAGAGAAATTTGAAATTGGGTTTTATGGTCAGTGACCCATCCAACATAGATGGAGGATGAGGTTTATCTGAGCTACCATCACTGACTTTAGTCAGCCTGTAACCCTTCACCATTCTCCTGGGCATTGTAATGGTACCAAAAAAGTATGAACCAGAGCCTCTGAATCATGGGGCCCACCTTCTGTATCTCTGACAGCAAGTCAGGGCTTTTTTCTATTTCATGCTTTTTCTTTCCTTCCTAGAAGTCACTTTGCCTTAAATCTCCAGTTTATTCATCTAATAATTGTGACAAATTATATTTGTAATACTGTCTTCTCAAAGTTGTTGTGAGCATTAAGCTTAAAAGTATCCATTAAGTATGAAGTATTATAATAATGTATTTCTTAGTCCATATGTGTGATTTCATCAGTGTAGAGAATTCCCAGTGAGAAAATTCTCTCTATGAATGTAATTCTAAATGAATGCAAATCTGCAAATTATATTTGCATAGGGCACTGAGAGTTTAAGAGACTTGCTTAAGATCACACAATTAATGTTTAAAGTAGGATATGAACCCAGATTTTTTTTTGTCTCCAAGGATAGCCAGCTATGTTTCCTAGACCAAGTTGTCTCTCCTCTAAATTTGAATTATTTTGAAACCGACATATTTGTTCCTTCATTTTCTAAACTTCAAAATGTCATGTGAAATTGAATTGTTGTAATAGCATCCATCTCTATGGTATCACCTTAATCTTTGCAGAAAATTTTTATCAATATTGTTTAATTTAATGTTTTCAGAAACCCTCTGAGGCAAGTACTATAGGTGCCATGTCCCCCATTTTCAAATCACAGATTCACATAATCAGTTTCTGTTTTCACTGACAAGAAGAGTATGGCCTTTTCCCTGAAAATTAGAGAACAAAATGGTCAACAAAGAAGTGATACACAAGATACCCAAGAAGAAAGTAAGAAAGCATCTAACTGTTCTTGGTAGATTCAAGGCATTGATCCAGATGAGTGAATAAGTCTCAGGGACTGAAATAACTGGTAGGTGTGGCTACTAAGCCACTATCAGGAACATAAAAAAATTTTTTTAGAAAAATGGGGTCGGATGTCCTGATCTTCAGAAAAGGAAAGACAAGGCTATACATTGTGGATAAGTGACTGTGACTTTAAATCCCGAACAACTTCTAGAATGAATAAATTAAGAGATGTTTAGTGAATATCTAGGGACTAACAAAGAGCCAGCATGGCTTCATGAAGAATAGGTCTTAATAGACTAAATTTACTTCCTCATTTGACATGGTTACTATCTGGTAGATTGAAATGAATGAAAAATCAGAGAGTTTCTGGGGAATTAATCATCAATTTATTAACTAGGCTAGCCAATAATCAAGAAATTGATGATCAATTACTTTTCTAGGTAAACAAAGACAAACTACGGAACTCCTCAAATGCTTAAATACCTTTGGAAAAGGAGGTACCCCTGACAGAAGAAAGTCAATAATGATTGATGGACAGTTAATAAAGTGATAGACATTCAAAGGAGATGGGCTGAAAGCCTCCAGTTCTTCATGCTAAGAGTGAAGCTTGATGAGCTTCAAGCAATCTGGACAAAGGAATCCATCTCTACTCAGAGAACTCTGGGTTTTCTCCTTCATGAACCAGGGCAACCTAAACACTAATGGAGGAGTGGGCATAAGCTTAATGCTCTGGGCTAGAAGTCTTCTATATTTGATTTTATATACACTTGAAACCAAAAAAAAAAGGTTATCCAGTTGAGTAAGGTTCTGTCCGAAAGGCAGGAGCATGTTCCTGGAGGATTTGGCAATCTCATCTATCAGCAAAGTCCTTCAGAAACTTACTGGCTTATAGGGGCTGGTATCTGAACAAGCAAATAAAAAGCCTGGAACATAATTAATAATGGATTATTAATATAATACAAAATAACCTCTCAAGATCTAGGAAATGCTATAGATTCCCAGACTTTAGAGGAAAAAAAAAGATAGCATCTTATGCTATTCTTGCAGGAAAAGATGGAGTGATGTGTCCTAGGGGATGACATAATTATATGGTTTTAGAACTGGTTGAATGCCTGGATCCAAAGAATAGTCATTTAGAATTAAATGTCAATTTGGCACAAAGCTTTTTTTTTTTAGTTCCCCAGGGATCCATGCTTGACCCTATGCTGTTTATTTTTTTTAAATCAATTTGGTTAAAGGCATAGATGGTGTGCCTATAAAATTTGCAAATGATACAAAGCCAGGGAGTGAATTGCTAACATATAATGATAAAATAAGGACCCAAAAACGTATGGACAGGTTAGAATGTTGTTCTAAATCTAAGAGAGAATTCAACTAAAACCTTCTCTTAGGTTTAAAAAAAAAAAAAAACTTTAAAAGTTTGAAATGAGAAAGGCTTGTTTAGATAACAGGTTGTGAATTTAATTTGTGATGTGGTAGTCAAAAATCAAATGTGATCTTGGAATATAACAAGAGGCTTAACTTTCATGAATAAGACAGTGACAAGATTTCAGTGTTCTGCCCTTGTCAGATAATACAGTTTAGGAAAGACATTGATCAATGGGAAAGACTCAGAGGAGGATATGGTGAAGGGCCCAGAGAACATATTATATTTTGACTAGTTGAGGGAATTGGAATTGCTTTGCTTGGAGAAGGGAGGGATTGTGGGGAAACTATGGAATTACTTGAACCTAGCCCTCTGTGTCTGAGGAACCAGACCTGTTGCTTAGAGACCAGATTTGTTTAATTCTTAACTCAGGAAGTAAGTTATGATGACAAGAAACCAAGTCACATCTAAGGACTGAAGTAAGGAATGTAAGGAGCTTTCTCCCTTATTCATCTCAAGCATGCATCTTATCCGGAAATTACCTCTGTTGCTAACCAATTGTTCCTTTGTTTGAATTCTATATAAAATATAACTTACTGTCGCTGAGGGTGATTGGAGGCTAGTTGTAACTCTTTTCTGGCTTTCTCCTCTGTTTGATAATTTGATAAACACTTTTTCTTCTAAATTGTTTTACTTTGGGAGTTTTATTCTCAACTAATAAAATTTAGTTATCAGATTTTGGAATTGCTGTCATATGAAAGTAGAGTTTTCCTTCTTTATTCTAACTGAACCCAGAGGGAAAACAAGGAATAGATGAGGAAAGTGTTAAAGAATGAGATTTGGCTTTGACTTCAAGGAAGACTAGTTCTAAAGTAGAATGAGAGACTTAGAAGAGATTGGGATCCCCTTCATTGTGTTCTATCAAAGCTAATTTCATCAAATATTGAGTTTCTTTTGTTGCCAAGAAGACCTAATTAATAGGGAGAAATTATTCTAGGTTAGTTATAAGCAATATCATTTTCCCATCAGTTTAATTCCCATGATTCAGAGCTTGTAAAGGCTGGCCAGTTATATGAGGATAATGATTTTTATTTGGGAATTTTTCCTGGTTTAGAAGCACCCTTTGAAATCAGTACGGAACCATCCAATCAATGCTATGGGATAGAATCATAAAGGTAGAGATCAGCTTATCCAAAGCACTCAGTTTTTAAAAAGTAAATAAGTAAACTGAGCCTCCAAGAAGAAAAGTGATTTGCCCAAGTTCACCCAACTAATTAGTAGCTTAACCAGGAATTAGAATCCAAGCATCTTGATCCAATTTTGGCTTTTTCCTATATATTGATGCCTATCAAACTTCAGTATCAGTATGGTCAATTTCAATGATACTTATATTTTAAAATATTTGTGAGATGTTCAAAATATTGACCAAGTATTCAAAACCAACAGGGATTTGTACAAAACAAAAAGATTTTACTTACATTGAAGTCTAACCTGTAGCCTGTTGTTGGTTTCCTTTCTCAAACAAAGCTTGCAAAAGAAGAGGAATTGAAATTGTTCAAGCATAATGTACTTTATTCAATTGAGCCTCTAAATTCAAATTAAGATCAGAGTTAGTTCCATTGAACACTTTTTGGGGGATGTAGTTTGATTAAATTTGTAATGTATTTTAATGCATGTTTAGCTATCACCTTCAGGATCCAATGGGAAAAGAAGCCAAATAAATGAACTTTCTTAGAAAAAAGTTTATTCTTTCTTGATGGAAAAAAGACTTCCTCAAATTGTCTAAAAGCAAAATACACACACAGAACTCAATGTATTAACAATAAGAATCCACTTAGAAAAATAGCCAATTTCAAGAAAGGAAGGTAGTAACTGACATTTTAGATATGATCCCCACAATTCCACATCATGATTTTGAAAAAAAAAAAATTTAAATGCTCTTTGTTTAGCAAATTTCTTGGCTGTGAATCAAAAAACAAGTTTCTTTTTGCTTAGAATCATATCTTTGTAATCATAGTATATTGAAAGCAACAAGGGAAAATTATGTTAATTTCATTTAGAATTACAACTTTTCAGAAGAATATAATTCAACACTCATTTCAAAATATATTGTCATGTTGCTGCTTAACTGGGTGGCGTAAATGTTTTCTTGAGAAAGAGATTTATTTGTCTAATATTTCACCGAAATAAAATAAAAAAAAAAAAAGTGACCCTAAAGGACAAAGACTCCAAGACTCTAAAATTAATAAATGGGAGCGAGTTGTAATTATTTCTTTCCTTCTGACTCATAGCACCAGATTTGCTGTTAATAAAGATAAATGTAACATTTCCTGGGAAATAAGATCCAATGGAGGCAAATAAACAAATCTACAATGGAGAACATCTAAGTAAACAGTAAGGTTGTAAAACCTTCAAACTCCAATATCCAGAGCCCTGCAAATTAATGCTGAACACAATAGACCCTTTGGAAGCAACTTAATCCACCCCCCTGTATCTACATGAGGGCAATGCATAACAATGCAGGAGCTGGATTTCCATTAGAGTTTCCTCTGCAGGCTGTCAGTTGTTTGAAGAAATAACAATTTCCTAGGCATGAAAGCTTTTTCAGAATGCTCCCACTGATGTGTAATAAAAGTGACTTTACTATTTTTTCCTCTAAAAAAAAAAAAAAACAACTCAGATGTGACTCTGAGGGGAGAAAAGGGGTGGACTAAGGCCACAGGCCCCCTACTAGTTTACCTAGCGTGGATTATCTGTGCAGGTGTTAATATAATTGAAGGTGTGGTATAAGATACAGCCCCCTAATAGCTTTTCCTATATGGAGATTACCTAGGTAGAGAAAGCCAGACTACCTGAAGAATAGGCGAGTGAGTACCTTATTAACATATCACCATTCAGCGGCAGCTGCATATCTGGAAGAAGGAAAAAAAAACCTTTAAAGAGCCTATTCATCTATGTTAATGGGCCCATTGCACAGTACATTGTGTGAGAAATTAAGTCTCTGGCTGTGAACTTCCGGTGCTCTGCAAGCTGCCTTGACTCTTTTTTATTGCTCCAGTGTTATTATCTCTTCTTGGAAATAAAAACAATCACGTTCTCACATTGGAGGAGCCAAAACATTCTGAGATCACAAACTGGGGATGCGAGGAGAAAGTTTCTTTTGTTTCTCTTATTAAGTGAAAAATATGTTTTGAAATTAAAGCCAACCCCTAAATTAACATCAAAGAACATCAAATTAGCAGAGCTGTCACGGCCCCTGACAATGCTAGGTTTTTGTTTTGTTTTGTTTTTTTCCTTTTAAAATACACAACTTAAATGGCTCTTATTTTTTTTTTTTGTTCCTGCCTCAGAATTAATTTTTGACAAAAAATATGTTAATTTATTCAAATTAAACATGATTTTTTTTTCAATGTGTAACTGGCAAAAGGACTAGCTTTTCCTGAGGGAAAGCTAAAGTAAAAAATAATATGAAATTTTAAACTTTAATTTTAGTATACTTTTAAAAATATTTTTCCTCCTGAGCAAGTACCTTTAATTTCAAAGGGGAATTGGCTAAAAATAGACAAGATAGATTATGAAAAAACAATCTCTGTTATTGTGCTAGGAAGAGTGCTTTCCTCAGTTTGATCCAAATCTTTCATTAGTTTAGTTCTTGCAGTGGCCACATTATGTAAACCTGGGTGTATTTACTCTGAAAAGAAATTGTCACCAGATTATTAGAGCACATTTTTCTCCTTTCTGTTGGCAAACCAAATCATCATCATCATCATCATCATCACCATCACCATCACCATCATCATCATCATCATCATCATCATCATCATCATCAATGGGATCATCAAGCTGATAAAAGAAATGGCTAAATGATCAATACTAACTGATTACAACTCAATTAATAGAAACCCTTCCATTATATGTGTGTAATTTATTTATTAAATCTAACCTGTACAATCCTTAAGCATTTTCAAGTTAACCTAATATGTTCCACTATTTAACATGTTTAATGAGCATATCAGAATTGAAAGAATACCATAATTCAGTCTGCTGCTGCATCACTTCTCCAATGCCTGTTCTGTTTCCTCTGGCCAAAATTTGCCTAAATAGTACAATAATTATTAGCTGATGTTTCCAAAGGAAGTAATTATCAATTTGTGCTCTAATAGTACAGTAGAGTCAATTCAAACTGAAAGCATATGGTGGATGGGAGCAGGATGACACATATAGTCAGCAAAGAAATTTTCTGTATTTTCCTTTCTCCTTTTTGGGAACTGCTTTTTCTTTTTCTTTCAGAAGATGTAACTACAAGAGGAAGAGATTAAACAGATCATTCAGTGAATTATGTAATGACGCTCAAACGTCCTTTAATTTGAATAGTGCTGACATGTATTTTGTATTGAAGTGATATACCCTTTTAATACCCTTTTAATGGAGAGTGTAAAATCTCCAAAAATAAGTTCGTTTTCTAAAGGGATGGGAAAAGGAGGAAAGACAAAAGGAAGGAAGGAAGGAAGGAAGGAAGGAAGGAAGGAAGGAAGGAAGGAAGGAAGGAAGGAAGGAAGGAAGGAAGGAAGGAAGGAAGGAAGGAAGGAAGGAAAGAAGGAAGGAAGGAAGGAAGGAAGGAAGGAAGGAAGGAAGGAAGGAAGGAAGGAAGGAAGGAAGGAAGGAAGGAAGGAAGGAAGGAAGGGAAGGGAAGGAGGGAAGGGAAGGAAGGGAAGGGAAGGAAGGGAAGGGAAGGAGGGAGGGAAGAAGGAAGGAAGAAGGGAGAGAGGGAGGGAGAGAGGAAGAATCTTACTGTCAGCTATGGATTCATTGGTTTTGCTCACTGTAGATTCTTGGAATGGTCCTGTTGAGTTCTAGAAGGAGTTATTAATGGGCTTTTCTTCCAAGAAAATAGACTTACCCAATCAGAATGCAACAAGAACAAAATCATTCATCCTTTAATAAATGTTTATTCTTGTTTGTAAAAGCAGTATAATGTACAGTAAATTTAATTTTGTGTGTGTATGTACCTTGACTTTCCATTTCCTTCTAATTGCAAGATTTAGAAACAACATGCCTAGTTTGCACATTTTAAATATTAAAAACATAATTTTGGAGGAGACAAAATATTTCCTATTTCAGGGAACCAACATTCCATGGAATTACAAGACCTGTTGAAAGTTTCAAAATATACAATGAAAATATACACTGAATATTACTATTTATCTACAATAAGAGACCTGTGGTATTTCAGAAATCATAGAGGTCAGTAATTATCCCAAGATAATTTGAAATAATTCCTTTGAAGTTCATATTAATGGGACCTTTACGGACCCATGGTCTTCTCACCAACTATGTGCTGCATGTAATCTGGGAGACATTGTTGCCAGCACCTCATCATCAGAAATTTTCCTCATTGGCATCAGAAATGCCAGCCACATCACCTCTAACTGTGTGGCCTCCACATCTATTAACCTTATTGATTTGAAATCATGCTGTGCCACACTGGAAATCTACTCCCTGCTGAAAGGCAGAAGTGGATCAATCCTGAATTATGAACAAGAATTCAATAACACAACACAGTGAAGACCTTTAACCATTAAGTATTCCTTAAAGTAAATCAAATTAAGGACCTGGCCCATGATGAACCTCCCTAAAGTTTCTGAGATACCAATTGATTCGATGTTCTCAAAAGTAAACTCTAGTGGTAAGAAGCATGAGAGCATTGAAAGGGACAATTTAAATATGCTGCAGTATAATTAACATTATATGATAATGAATTCTAGTTCATTTTTAATCATAAAGCATGACATGGCTTTTGAAGTGATTCAAAAGATAAACTTTAAAATCCCAGCATCTTCTCATTATTGTAAGGACCTAAGAAATTTCTGTAAAAAAACAAGCACACAACAAAACCACAATGCAAAAAATCCCTAACTTTTTTTCTTTTTTATAGCATATAAGCTTTATAGAGTTCTTTACTTACAGGGACTACTAAGTCCTTGACAAAGAGAGAGATCTTTTCTCTACCACTTAATAATGATATATTTTATTTAATATTCAATTTCGTATGCCATGCAATAAGATTCTCTAAAATGTGGGTGACCTCAGTATCTGGCACATAGTAGGCAATTTAATAAACGTTTAATGAATGGAATTAAAAGTCAATAAGGAAGGCAACAATGAGGCTGTAGTTTCAAAATAAGTAACAAAAAGCAGAACCAATCTGCAAGTGATAGCTATTCATATTTTAAGATGATTTGCTTTGGAATTCAATTTACTTCTTTCTTAATAACATGTCTTACTCATTTTAGGTTAGTACTTGGGCTTCTGCGAACTCTGAGCCAAGCACAAGCATGTTTCACCAGTGGATAAATCTGGGAGTCTGACAGCTACTTATCCAGAAAGATTGCTTTGCGATCAATTCAATTCAGCTCAATTTATTCAGTTCAACTCAACTCAAACAAATTTAATTCAATTCAACAAATATTTATCAAAAAGTTACCTGAATCAGAAATTTTTTTTTTGATTACAAAAGTTTCCTTTAGAGTTTTGATTAATTTTAAATCATCAAAAATTTGACCAAAAATAATTTTGTCTAATTATCACAATATATTTTAAAAAGCAAAGTTCCCTCAGGAAGTTTTTATTTTTGATGCTAAGAATTCTAAAATTTAGATTCTAAACTTAGCAATACTAATCTTCCAAAACGTAGTAGGGTTAACTTTGCATATCAGATGTAAAATTAACCTTTTAGAAAACTGAGTTTTATTCAATTTAGCTTGAAAAAATAGATGGTTCCATCCTTTTGGAAACCGAACCTGGAACCCTGGCAGAATTAAGGCTGGGTAAGTAGAGGGAAAAAAAAAGCTAAGATTTCAAGTTTTGTATCTGTCTTTCTGCATTTATATCCAATATGTGTGGAAAAGAAGCCAGTGTAGGCTGTACCATATATCATCTCTATTTAGAGCCTTAAGGCAAGAAGAGTGTAAGGGGAAAAAAAATCAAAATTACTGTTTTTCTTTACTGACAGCTCTCTAAGGAATGCATTGGAATTAGTTCTGTCTGCCCATCTAATTGATAATTATTTAATTAGCAATTTATAATGACAATGGGATTTTACCCCCCACCAGTCCATCTTTTCTCAAAGATAGAAGTAGGCAATCTTACATGTTTTACTCCAACTTGAGGTAGCTGGCACAGAATGATGGATGCCAGCAACCAGATTCCCCGAGTGAAACTGGGAAAGTATCAGCTCCCGCCAGCTCCTTTCATCCATAGTGTTTCCTTTTCCCATTCCCGGGAGTGATTGGCGGGTTCACAATGGGTGTGGGTGCACAGCCCTGTTGGGTCATTGTGGCCAGTTCTAACAGCAGCTTCATTAGTTCCTTTTCCAACAAAAGAGAGGGGTTTTTCCTGCCTTTTTCATTCTTCCCCTTAGTTGGCATGCAGTTTGAATTTTTTTTTCCTGGGACCCCCGCTTGACTTTCTCTCCCTCTTATTTTTTTTCCCAGAACTTCTTTAGAATGGCCCAGCTATTCGACCCCTTAAGAATTGTAACTGATAAACTGTTTGCAGGAAGACTCTGGAAGAAAGTTCTCTTTGTTCACTTTCCATCCCTCAGGTTTGCCAGCCCCTCCCCCAATCCCCAACCAAACAAGGAAAAGGAAATCCACTTTTAATTATACATTGATGGGAATCACTGTAGAGGGAAGTTGTGGGGACTGTAGAATGCCCATTTATACTTTGTCACAAGAAAAAAAAAAAAAAAAAAAAAAAGAGGCACTTGCTTCTGAAGAACAATTCCTGATTCCTGGGAAGGCCCAGGTTATTTGACATCCTGTTCTTCAACAGAATTTCAATTTGCATAACGACTTCTCAAATTAAGAAGGACTGATTTGTGACTTAAAATAAATACATCCCCAAACAACTGCATTCATTAACAACAAGAGCTTATTTTATATAGTATGTGCAAGTCGGAGAAGCACTTCTTATCACAGTCTTTTTGATTTCCAAATGGAGAAAGTTACTCTTCTGAATAAGTGAAAATTGCTCATACTGATGTAAATTATAAGTTTCTTGAGGAAGTTTGAACTTGTTTTCCTGACTCTGAAAAATAGTATTCTAAACATTACTCTGCCCCTTGTTCAGCTTTCTTCCTGGATGTGAAGACTACAAATCCCTGGTTAAATCCCTAAACTCAATTAATGAGATCTTACCAGATCCGACCACAGAAGGATTCAATATCTTGCATTTTGTATGTAAAGGAAGAGGTAAGTGAGGGATACAGTTAGAGAAAGGGAGAGTAAAGGACATGTAGCATTAATCAAGATTTATTAGAAAAGGTTATTCTTTCAAAAGAAAAAGAACAGCTAAAAAAGTTAAGTGATGTACACTTAGACTCTGTTACACTTATCTCCTTATGTGTTGAAAGAAACATCAAAGAAATAAACCTATTGCCACAGGACTGGGGATTATTGTCTTTTTTATTTCTTATCTTTTGAAGGTTTGCAGATTGCAAGGAAGGAGCAAAAAGTGAAAATCCAGCAAAAAAAAAAAAATGGACTTCCAGATCAGCAAGTTAGTCTCAAATTGGGAATAGTTTTCACAGATTTGAATAAATAAAAGGCTAGAACTGGAAGAGACTGGAGAAGCAATCTAAATTGAATTACTTTTCATTTTATAAGCAACGAAATGAGGCACATGAAGGTTAACTGACTGTAGTATGAGGTCTCTAAAACCAGGGCTTCAAATCTATGTCCTATAACTCTACAATTAGCATGCTTTCCACTGCACCACAAGGTGAATCAGTAACTAGAAAAAAATTTTAAGATCATCTAGCCCAATCTTTTCATTTGCCAACAATAAGTAACTATGGTCCTGAGTGGGGTTATATGCCTAAAGTAAGGTAGCAAGCAAGAGTGGACATTTGGACCCAAATTTTTTTGCTTCCAAATAAAAAGCCCGTTCCAGTATATTAATAGTGTATAAAATGAAAATGGAAAAATGGAAACATATTTGGCTGTTAATCTCTTCAGGGCTTTCAGAAATAACTTCTTCATTTCCAGGGATCTTTTCCTGAAGATTAAAGAAAGTTAGGTGAATCAATTTTAAGAAAGAAATATCAAAGATATTAAAGTACACAGTGGAACAAAGCTGTTCTGTCAATCTCAGTAAAGCAAATATGTAGTAAACGGCTATGTGTCTCAGAGAAATAGTACCTCCTCACAGTATTTTGAGTGTAAAGAGTTTTATAAACCTGAAATGGCTCTATAAACCCTAATTATTATTTTTGTTTTTTTGTAAACCTGCTTAGAGAGAAATATGGAAATGATATCCCTGATCCCTGTCCTTAGAGGTTTATAATCCCATTTGTGGAGAGAATTACCCAATAATATAGACAATATGTTTGTCTATAATATAGACAATAAAATAGAACTTCTGCCCCTATCACTAGCATTTTAATGATTTGTTGAGTGATCCACGTTTGTGATCTTATAAAGATGGAGAAGTCCTTCCTCTAATGCAGACTGGCAACTTGTCTGTACCTTGCCTTAGACAGTAGATTGCATTGAGATATCATATGACTTATTCAGGAATAGCTTTACATGTGTCAAAAGTGGGACTTGAAATGAAGTTTTTCCTGACTTCAAGTCCAGTTCTTTATCCAGTGTGGCTTACCATCTTTACTGTACATTTGTAGTAATAGTCTATTACATATCAAAAATATACTCACAATTAAAATATGAGGAGATCTGAAAAGCAAGTCTTAGACAAAAGATCTAATTATTTTTGACAGAAACTTCCTCAGTGATTCATTATGTCTCCAAGACCAAATTGTGGGAGGGGGACGGGGAAGAGAATAACTGCCCAAACCAGAATAAGAAAACAGAAGTCTTTCAGATATGGAGCCCAAGATTTTCTAATACAGCTTTTAATAACCAAATACATATCAATATGGAGACAATAAGCGTTATGAAAAGTACAGAACTGAAATGATACCCGTTCAAAGCTTCAGAGTAATGGATTTCTGAACACATTAATATAAGGACCTGGAATACAGGTGAGCTTGTTTGGAAGAAACTTGGGGGACACAAGGGCTAATTATAGTAAGTATCCATGGCTCAGGGAGGTAATATGATACAGTGCATAGAGTGCTAAACTTGAAATCAATACTTAGATTTGAATCTCGCCTTATACATACACTAGCTGTATCAACCTGGGCAAGTCACCTCTTTTTTTGGGGGGGGGCAGTTTTTTTCAACTATCTCATGAAAAACTTGGGGTTTACTTCCAACATCCCTCCCAGTTCTAAATCTGAAATGATGTCATGAAAAGGGAAATAAATTTGTGCATTCTATTGGGATAATGAGAGGTCTAGCTAGATATAAGCTGCATGTTGGTGAGTAGGAGATCATAACTCCAACTTCCAGTCTTAAGGAACAGATCATAAGATGGGAGAAAGATCCCATGATGAAATATCAATTTCCAAATTCCATTTCAAAAACTAGCCAAGATTAACTCTTCTACTTTTCTGTCATTGAAGTTTTACTAATGGGGTACAGCCTTATTTTTACCTATATTTTCTTGGGACAACGTTTTCTCCCATCCATCTTTCTTAGTCTGGCTTTATTTTATGTCCAGTCCTGATAACATTTGAAGAATTGATATGGAGACACTCCTTATTTTAGCATAATCCTGAACAACAATAACAACAATTGTAAAAATGGATGTTCAGTGAACTGCCAGACTTTCAGGATTTTGTTGTGAAAAGACTTGAACTTAATAAAACAATATGACCTACAAGATCCAAGACAAATATAAGGTGAACCTCAAAAACGAATTATAAGGGAATCAATAAATACAAACTTAATTTTTGTATATGTTAATCATATTTTTAAGTTTATCATTAGTAATTGAGTAGTTTGAAAGAAAGATTTGAATAGAGCTGATTATGATGTGATTCTAAAAAAGAAAACTGCATAGAGGTAAAAAGAGTATTTTATGCAAATGAGGTAGAACTGACAGAGGAATTAGATGGAAAAGAAGTATTAGCAGTCCTAGAACCTACTCTCATTGGGAATGGATTAAAGAAGGAGAAATACATACTAGAAGGATACAAAGGTCTTCTAAATTCAGAAAGAAATAGGAGGACCCCTGTTCTGTCCCAAGACTAGATTTTTCACCCGAGGTACAAAAGATGTTCTATTTGTGGGAGAAATTGGGAGAGCTCCCACCATCTTCCCAGAATCCTCCCCTTCATATTCATTTCTTATCACAATAGAAAATTATTCCCACTCCTCCTTTAGGATTAAAAAATAATAATCAACTTCACAAGAAAAGCATGAAGGAGATATGCTTAAGTGGCAATTCATTGTTTTATTTTATTTTTAACTATGACAGTCACAAATACAGATGTTTAATAAATGCGTGGTTATTGTTTGATTGAAAATATAAAACATTTCCATTTACCAAGAACAAAAAATGAATATTACACAGGAATCTGTGAACTTTTATTGTGTACAGCCTGGTTTTATGTTCAATAGTAGACAGAGCCAATAAGACATCTTTCCATATCATGCCTTTGACATGCTGTCAGTATAACTAAGAGCAAGGCAATAAAAAATGTATTTTATTTATTTTTAACATTCATTAAAATTTTTTTAAATTCCAAATTCTCTTCCTCCTTTCTGCAGCCCTTCAGCCACTGAGAAGGTAAGGAATATGATATTAATTTTATAAGTGAAAACATGTAAAATATAGAAAAACATGTTGCTCTATAAAAGCATGAAAAATAAAGTGAAAAAATTATACTTCAATTTGCCCTCAGAATTCATCAGTTCTCTCTCTGAAAGTTTCATTGTCAGTTCTTTGGAATTGTCTTGGATTTTTGCATTGATTAGATTTGTTGTCTTTCACAGTTAATCATTATTACAATATTGTTACTGTACAGAGTGATCTCCTAATTCTGCTCATTTTACTTTGTATCAGTTCATATAAGTCTTCCCATATTTTTGTAAAATTATCCTGCTCATCTTTTCTTATAGCACTATATCATTTCATTATAATTATATATCACAAGTTATTCAATTAATGGGCATACCTTCAATTCTCATTTCTTTTTCACCTCAAAAAGAGAAGCTATACATATTTTTGTACATATGAGTCTTTTTGCCTTTTTTTTTTTTGATCTGAACAATTCAATTCATCTCTAAGTATTCTAGATGATTCTGTAAAACTCCAAGAAGGGCCAACATGCATTAACCTAGGGAGTTTATTGATCCAGGAATTCCTTATATTGAAATCATATGTTCAATCTCCATGCCAAAACTAAAGATCATGACTGTCCTGCTTGTCTGTGACACCTGAGCTTCTGTTTTCTCTTAAGTAGAATTTCATTGATTATCTTTTCTATTTAAAAACATTTTGACATCAATATCACACTCCCCCATTCATGCACCATAACTTAACCCTGTCAAAATACTCCTTTATTACAATTTATTATGGACCTAAAAACCAAGTTGATATATTGGTGGGATCTGATAATCTAAAATTTATGTATTTCTATAGGTCTAGTCCTTCACTCTCTGCCAAGAACTGGGAAGTATGATTGTCATTAGTCTTCTGAATTCCCAATATTTCAACAAATTATTAGAAGGTCTTGAGTCTTTTAAGGTTATGTTTACATTACTATAATTATTGTATAAATTGTCTTCATAATTTATTCTACTCCTTGTTGATCCATGAAGATCTTTCAGAATTTCTCTTTCTTTCTTGTTTTTCCCCCTTTAATACCGTTCAATGATATTCAATTTCACCTTACTACAATTTCTTCAGGCACTCTTCAATTTATTGGCACTAGGTTTGTCCTTATGCCTTTGCATACAAAAAAAGGTGAGGTATGCATATTTTAGAGATGTGGACAGTATAATTTAGAATTGCTTTCCAGAATGGCTGGAGCAATTCATTGTTACATTAACAGAGAGTCAGTTTACCTAGTTTTAGACTCTCCAATAATTGTCATTATCTTTTTTAAAACATCTTTGCCAATATATATATATATATATATATATATATATATATATATATATATATATATATATATATATATATATATATATATAATTGAACCTCAATATTGCTTTAATTTGGGTTTTTTCCTATATTGTTTTTTCAGGGTAAAGTATTTATGATTTTAAGATTTTATTTTTTACCATTTGGAATTTCATTTTTCAAGATTTTCTTCTTTCTGGTAGTTGCAGTATAGTTAATGTTATCTTCATACTGGTTCTTTGATAATTGAATTGTCTCTTTTTGACTATATGCAGTATTTTTTCTTTGAACTAGAAGTTCTGGATTTTTGGTGATGACATTTTGGTTTTCAGTTAAGGCTTTCTTTTAGGAGATGACTAGAAAACTCTTTATAATCTCACTTTGATCTTAGGAAGGAAGGAAAGAAAGAAGAAAATGTATCTAAAGGGTGTCTATAGTTTTTCTAATCACATCTATTCTTAAATACTTAATATTCTCTCTAAAATAAGATACAGACAAAATAAATTCTTTACTGTCAGATTTTTTCCCCTAAAACATCTATCTATGTTCTTGGTCACTTAGTTATTATTTTGATTGCTAAATAAATTCCTAGGTTTGCTATAATGCCAATTTAGGTATCAAAACCTTATAATTAGATAAAGTATTTTGCTTTTCATGTTAAAGCCAACTTACACTACATTAAGCAAAGAGGGGAAAGGGAAGGGATCCCTGATACAAGTAGTCATTGCTGCCAAATGGAGAGTCAGTCAGATGTTCTGATCTGGCAGCTGTCACATCTTGGATCTCCTCCATCTTATCCTTGAACTATATTCATTTGACTTTCTTGGAGATGGATTTCTGCCAACAGCTTGTTCTTTATTTGTATATTTATCCTCTAAGTACTTTCAACTCATTGCTGTTTTTGTGGGATAAGAGCTCTTTGACTCAACCATCTTATAGCCTCTGCTGACTGTATTGTTAGGAATAAACCTGAGGTCCTGATCAGTGTACTGTCACCAATGAACTAGGTGAGGAGTGCTTTGTATGGTACTTTCCCCAAGGCTTCCTTCCTCTTTCTTCCTAAGCCATAATAACTGGTTTCACCCTATAATATAAGACAAGTTATTGCAACAACTTGTATAAATTAAAATAAATAATAAAAGCAACAACTAATACAGTTGAACATAGCAGGATGATGGAGAGACATATTAACTAGAATGGATATGCTAGTATAGGGATGGAGTTTGGTCAGATCTCTATGGCTAATATATATGTGGTGAACATTTATCACATCAATTCAGACAATATACACAATCTGGATGACTTAGTATTAGAGAAAAATATCCAGGGATTATAGTTATTTCTACATGTGTACGTATTAGAAAGCTATACTTACAAATACAGACAGATTCATTTGTTTTATCCTCATATCACCAATTCCTAGTACAGTGCCTGACACAATTGTTGATTGAATATTTGATTACTGTAAAGGGCTAGAACTGAGCAATGCACTTGGATAATGAAGCACGTGAGACTAATTGCCAATTGGACAGTTCCCTATTAACTTGTTTGAAGGTTGACCCTCCCCAGCTATTCTGTGCTGACTTGATTGGTGGGACAAAGAGGGGAAGTGACTTGTGTGGGAGGAAGGAGCAGGAGAAACTTGGGTCGTGGAACTCACACTCTCTCACACTCGTGACCTGGCGTTGGAGGGGACGGTAAAGATCAAGAATAAAGACGTGTAGTGATCCTGACTCCGGCTGATTTCTGGGAAGATAGAGTTCCAGCAGATTACAAATGTGATAGACTGTGATAAGTATGTGGGAGAAGGAAAGGGTCATATAGAGTAGCTATTTTGTCCAAAATCATGTTTTATAGGCTTAATCTGGGGGGAGTTTTAAGAATAGCCTGCTGCTGAAAAGGAATAGGGATAGTGACTGGACCTAAAATTTCAGTAATATAGAGAATTTTTAAAAGTTGCCTAGAGTCCTGAGAAACTGAATGACTTGCCCAAGACAACACAACAGTATATATCAGAGAAGGACTTGAATCCAGGTCTTTCTTGTTACAAAGTCAGCATTATATCTACACACCATGCCATGCTGAAAAATGGTTGGATTTTCCTTAGAAACATCTGAATTACAGGACCAAATTATTTCCTTCATTCAGTGACTTAGTCATCCATCAATTCATGCACTTGTTCAACATCCGTTCATTATGTGTCTACTAAGAGAGGCAATATAATACAGTGGATGTAGGCTGGCCTTAGAGTTGAGAACACCTTTAATCAGGTTGTACTTCTGATACATATAAGTCATCTGTCCATGAAAAAGAAAATTAATCTTTCACTGGTTCAGGAATCTCAGTGAGACTGAAAGTAGGGGCAGCTAGGTGGTGCAGTGGATAGAGCATCAGCCCTGAAGTCAGGAGAACCTGAATTTAAATTTGACCTCAGACACTTAACATTTCCTAGCTGTGTGATCCTGAGCAAGTCACTTAACCCCGGTTGCCTCAGGAAAAAAACAACCTGAAAATAATTGATGCGCTGCCAATCTGTATGATGGAAGGAGATATCTATACTAAGAATTTTCTATGCTCATAAAATCACAATCTTCCTATTCAGCTGGGTCTGACTCTTTGTGACTGATTTGAATATAACACATCAGGATCCTTCATCCTTCACCATCTCCTGAAGTCTGTCCAAGCTAATATCCATTGTTTCCTTGACATCTTTATCAATCTCATCCTCTGCCATCCCCCTTTTCTTTTTTGCCTTTAAGCTTTCCCAGCATCAATCTTTTCCTATGAGTTCCAACTTCTTATTATGTGACCAATATGTGACCAGCTTTAATAATGGCTCAAATTAATGTTATTAACTATTGGCTGATTTAATCTCTTTGCTGTTCAAGAGAATCTCAAAAGTCTCATCCAGTACCATAATTCAAAAGCATCAGTTCTACAGTGCTCTGTTTTCCTAATTGTCCAACTCTTAGAGCTATGAATTGCTACTTTAAAAAACATATCTTTGACCATATGGACCTTTGTTGGCAAGGTGATATCTTTGCTTTTTTATCATGTTGTCCAGATTTGCCAGAAGTTTCCTTCCAAGGAACAAGTGTCATTTAATCTCATATCTGCAGTCACCATCTGCAGTGATCCTTGAGTCCAAGGTTATAAAATCTGAAGCAGTTTGCATTTCTTCTCCCTCTATTTGCCAGGAAGTGATGGGCCAGTTGCCAATATTTTAGGTTTTTTTTCCTAATGTTAAGCTTCAATTCAATTTTTACATTTCTCTTTTTCATCAAGATGCTTAATTCTTCTTCATTTTCTACCATCAGAGTGGTCATCTGCATATCTGAGATTGTTGATATTTCTCCAAGAAACCTCAATTCCAGTTTTTGCTTCATTCAGATTAGCATTCCCCATGTTGTATTATGCATATAAATCAAATAAATAAGGTGACAATATATAGCCTTGATATACTCCTTTTCCAGTCTACACCAATCAGTTGTTTCAAGTTCAAATATAATGGCTATTTCTTCACCCATATGAAGGTTCTTCAGGAGACAAGAAAGATGATCTGGTACTCCTCTCTCTTCATGGACTGGCCATATTTGTTGTGATAAACATAGTCAAAGACTTTAGGGTAGTCAATGAAATAGAAGCCGATTTTTTTCTAGAAGTCCCTTCTCCATCATCCAGTGAATGTTGACAATTTGGTCTCTAGTTCCTCTGCTTCCTCAAAAGTCAATCTGTTCTTCTGGTAATTCTCAGTTCACATATTGCTAAAGGATAATTTACAGAACCTTAAGCATAACTTTGCTGCCATGTGAATGAGTAATTTGAACATTTTCTGGCATTATTCTGTTCTAGGACTGAAATATCAATTGATCTTTTTCCAATTTAGTGGTCACTAGTGAATTTTCCAAATTTGCTGGCATACCAAATGTGGTACTTAAACAGAATCTTCTCTTAGGATTTTAAATAGTTCAGCTGGAATTTTGCCTCCTTCACTAACCTTCACAATGCTTCCTAAGATCCACTCAACTTCATTCTCCAGGATATCAGGTTTTAGATCAACAACCACACCATCATGATTATCGGTGATACTAACACCTTTCTTATTTAGTTTTTTTGTATATTCTTTTCACCTCTTTTACTTCTGTTAAGTCCTTACCATTTTTGTCTTTTATCATACCTATTTTTGCATTAAATGTTCCCCTAATATCTCTAACTTTCTTGAAGAACTCTCTTGTTTTCTAATTCTACTGTTTTCTTCTATTTCTTTTTATTGCTCATTTTAGAAAATCTTTTTTATCTCTCTTTGGTACTTTCTGGAAGTCTACATTCAGAAGTAGAATTTCCTTTTTATTGGTCTCTTTTACCTTTCATATTCCTTTTTTCCTCAGCTATTTGTAAAGCCTCATCAGACAACCATTTTACTTTCTTGTTCTTTTTTTGGAATTTTTTTTGAATATGCTTCCTATATAATATTGAAAATTTGTGTCCATAGGCATTCTATGTATCAGATGTATTCCCTTAAATTGATTCATCATCTCAATCCTGGGCCATCTCCAGTCATCCCAATCTATATTTTACGACTGGACCCAGATGGCTCCACAGGAGAAAGTGACTTTGCACAGCCCTGCCTCACTTAAAGACAATTCACTCGCAAATCATGACATTATTAAGGACAAACAACAACAATTTGCCACCCCTACTTCATATTCATAAGGGATATTGTGGTCTGATGGTTTCCTCCACCAAAAGCAACCAAAAAAGTAATCAGATCCTTGTGCTAAGTAGTGGGTGAAATGACAAAAAATAGGCTAAAATATAGTCTCTGCCCTCATGGAGCTTATAATCTATTGGGCAGCGGAGGTGTGGCAATACCCAGAAGTATATGTACTGAAAAGCAATACTTAAAAATTTAGATGGATTCATTTTTATCCTTGTATCACCAACTCCTAGCACAGTGTCTGGCACAATGTAAGCATTGAAAAATGTTGATTTAATATTTGATTACAAATGTGATAGACTGTGATAAGTATGTGAGAGAAGGGAAGGGAAGGGTCATAGTAGAGTGGATATTTTGTCCAAGAATCAATTCTTTTAAATTAGATTATCTTCAAGGTAGTTTAGCACTGCATATGTGAGGAGCTGTTCACTTTGTTTAGTTACTTATTTAGCTTGCTTCACTGAGATCATTGCAATATTTAGACCTGACCTCACTCACATTATGAATATTTTCATGCTGAATTATAATTGATTAATTGGAGTACTAACCAAGAACCAATCAGCCTTGAACCTTGAACTAACATAGAGATGGATAGATTCTCCCAAATCACACTACCAGAAAACCTGACAACTCCTCAAACATTTGAGTTTTTAGTATACTATATCCCTTATTTTAGCATGTTGAATTTTGGAAATAAGTGGGAAGGCAAGAAATCTGTGACACCATCAGCTAGTCATTCAAACTTCTACACAACAAGTAATATAATTTTTGATGCATTTTTGATATAGGTAGAGAAACCACACTTAAATAAACCTTGTGAAACCCAAATGTTCCATTCCATATGGAAACAACCTTGTTCAGAATGGAATGATGTAGTAAACTAATATTTTTAATTCCAAATTGCCCAGACAACAATGTAAAGATGGGTTCTAACTAACAGAAACAACATTCAGATATTTCTTATAACAGGGCATACTGAATTTGTTCTGGATCCTTTATTAAACATTTCCCAATTACGCTTTAACATGGTTCTTGCCACATTGCTGCGTTTGATACCTCTATTCTATGCTTTCTGCTATAAAAGCAGTCTTCCAAGAATCCTTTTGCTAAGATGAGACATCAGAGTAAGACATTAAGGGAGATTGTAGATACAATAGTCTTGATTCAATAATTGTTTCTGTCTTTACTGCTACTTATTAATTTAAAAGCTAATGGGTTCTCCAATACTTGAGTTCTTTAAGTAAAGGTAAAAAGAATGCATGGTTGCATACAATTTGGAGCAGATAGCTTCTGAGATACTTTCCAACTCAAAAAATCATCAAAATTCAGTGATTTTGTTAATTCATTCATCCAGTCACTCAACAACATATATATTGTTCAGAGAAGTCTCCAAAATAGTGCTGAGGGGAATGGGGGTATAGCATAAAGTATACAAGTCTTGTTCTATCTACACTGGAAAGAACCAGGTATACATAAAATATATTATAAAATAGGCTATAAGTATAATAAAAAGCAATACCATATAATTCAAAGAGATAACAGATATACGTGTATATGTCCCCAAAAAGTATTATGATGCTTCAGAGCTAGAAGAGAATTATCCTTTCCTCTGAACATCTGAGAAGGTATATTCCAAGGATTGGTGGGTAGTATACAAATAGAGAGGGGAAGAGGTTGATAAGATAACTTTGGGGAGTTTACTTAGCAGGCCAGTAGAAAGGAGGGAATGTGTGTGTGGGGGGGTGTGTGTGGGTGTGTGGGTGTGTGTGTGTGTGTGTGTGTGTGTGTGTGTGTGAGAGAGAGAGAGAGAGAGAGAGAGAGAGAGAGAGACAGAGACAGAGACAGAGAGACAGACAGAGAGACAAAGACAGAGAGAGAGACAGAGAGAGAAAGAGAGAGAGAGAGAGAGAGAGAGAGAGAGAGAGAGAGAGAGAGAGAGAGAGAGAGAGAGAGAGAGAATGAACAGATTTCTCCTCAATGATGGTTGAATAAGCTGGTGATACAATACTACAATAGTACTACAATATATAATACAGCAATATGCTAGTATAACTAAAATAATAATATTACAAAAGTGTCTGAAAAGATCCATGTCTTAATAGAACAGAATAATTAATCTGTCTATATAACTATCTTTATCATCCTTTCCATTTCTCCCATTTATATAGTGCTCTAAGATTTGCAAAGTGTTTTCCTTACAATAGCCTTCTAGGATAGGGCAATATGTATGCCTTCTGGGTAGCCCATAAGCTTATGGAGGGCAGAAACCATCATATCCACACTATTTGGTGTACTATCTCACATAAAATAGATATTTGATAATTTTTATTAGATTAATGCAATATTCTCAGGCATAGTGGAAGGCTGGTAAAGATGATTTGGGATATTATTTCAATGTTCCTTGCATATTATAAACTGTTTTCTCAGCTTAACCCATGGAACTTTTTTGATAATAGGATCATTTATTTATAAGCCCATGTAACTATAAACAATTTGAGTAATTCAATATTTGTTAAACTAGGTATCCAAAGACAAAAATACAATAATTACTGCCTTTGAAGAGTTTAAATTCTATCAGGTGAATCACTTTATAATCCCTGCTGATTCAGTTTACCTATCTTTAAATTGGAGAGATTGCATTAAATAATCTCAGAAATTCCTTCCAGTCCTAATTCTATGAATATATGAATCATGTCCCTTGTACTTTTTCTTTCAATGAAACATTGGAGTCCTGTCTGCCTAAAGATGAAATCAGGACAACTTGGGTTTCCAGGTCTCCCATGATCTCTCAATCAATGATGATGAGTCAGCTCATCCAGTCTATCTAAAGTTGCACTCAGGTTTTCTGATTGTTCCGCAGTTTATTATGTAGGCAGTTACCCAAACTTGAAATATGTCCTTTGTTTAAATTTCTCAGTCTTAAGGTATATGCAAATTCTGTCTGTGTCCCTAGAAAGTCCTCTCCTCTACTCATCTCATCAGTATCAATTCTGAGTAGCTTGTGAAATTAAAAAAAAAGAAAAGAAAAAAAAAACACAGCCTGAGGTTCTATGTCTAGGAAGGTTTTCCAGCCAAATTTCTGGCATGAATTATAAACAAACAAGTCAGAGAAGAAAATAAACTAATAGCATCAGACATGAATGTTACCTGAGGCCATTCGGATTCATTTTGAAAGTCTGTTAATCTGTTTACTATTACAAAGTCAGTAAGCACATTAATTTTTTTTCCAGGCAATCTCTTTTCACAAGGATTGTGCTAGAGGAATTAAGAGGCAGAGATGGTGCTGATGTACTTGTAATTGAACATGGGTCCCCATAGCAATGACGCTGGGCTTTGTCTTCTAATGAGTGGTTGGGATGCTCAGTGGGAGAAAACTCATTCTGCCTTTGTCTTTACTGATCTGATAGAGTATTCTCTCCTGCCAGAGAGTGCATGGCACATAGCCTTTTCTCGCTTTCTATCCTTTAACAGAGCACTCATCTCCTACTATGACTCTAAAAAAGAAACTTTTGGGGGGAGCCACCTGGTCTGATATTTTGAGTGCAACTTCACCTGCAAATCCCCCTTCCTCACTTTAATTGTTTGGATCATTTTCATGCTTTCAATCAAACAAAAAATACATGTCAGAATGTGATTTATTTGAAAAATATTAGAAAAATATAAATATAAGAAATATTTATATTTCACTTATGCCAGGAAATTTAATTAAAATATATGGATGAAGGTATTCATAAGAACTATATAAAAATCACATCTATAATTCTGCAAAATGAAATATTTCATATTCAATGGAAATTTACTCCCAAGTCTCACTAAATATGTATTTTAGGTAAGCTGGCATGAATATTGAAATAATATTTTAAAATTATTCATTCCCTAACAGCAGCATATTTCAGCTCCTTCCAAAGGGACAATTTCAATCACGCAAGAGACACTGGCTCTTGAAATTGTTAGAGTATTTCCATTAGCCAAATTAATGGTGATCATAAAAATCAATCAGTTTTAAAATGATAATTAACCATGACACAAATGTAAATTAGAGGGCACCCAAATGGGCACAGGGAAATGGGTGACCTTGATTACAGGCATGGTGATAATGGGCAAAAGAGAATTAACAGAAGCCAGCTGCTCCCAAGAAAACAGAACTCAGAATTAAGATAAGGATAACAAAAATCAAGCAGGCAAGATCGTGAAATGACAGAAAATTTGGTTTTTTAAAAAGTAAATCATCATATCTTGTTCTAATTAAGAAGAATGAGTAATTTTTTTTCTAGGAAAAGGGAGTATAGGAGAAAAAGGAACAATAAAATGGGTAAATTTTAAAAATCCCACTATAATAAATTATTGATATATTTGTTTGGATTGGTAAAAATAGTTTTAATCAATAAGAATTATATCTATTTTTTTTAAATTAAATTAATATCCTGTTTCATAGATTTGTGGGATTGTAGTTTTAAAACTAGAAAGGACCATAATGATCTTCAAATATAATCCCATCATTTTGTAGAAGAAGAAATCATAGGCCAGAAAAATAAAATAAGTTTCTCAAAGTGACATAGGAAATAAATTGCAGACCCAAAATTCAAATCTGTTTTCTATCACTAAATCTAATACTTTATATTCATTCATTCAACAGACCTCAATTAAATTCTTCCTATGTTCTAGATAACATGTTTATTTCTTCTTCCAGGGCTCCACAAGTCAAAGGAGAAATATGAGTGGTTTATTGCCCACTCTATTTTTTAAATAAAAAGATAGCATTTTGACACCATTGATGACCCTCTTCTTCTTAATAATCTATATTCTCCAAGTTTTCATGGTATTACTTTTCCCCATTTCTCAATTTCTCTTTCCTACCCATTCTCTCTCAGCTACCTTTACTAGATTTTTATCCAGGTCATGTCCACCAAGCACAGAGATCCTCTAAGACTCTCTCCTAGACTCTCTTCTTTTCTCCCTCTGTGTCATTTCTCTTAGTGAGATTAATGAGTCTCAGATCTCCTTATTCAGCCCTAATCTTTCTTCCGATCTCTAGTCTCACAATGTCAAATGTTATTTGAGCTTCTTGAATATCTCAAGTTCTATCAATATAAAATAAAACTGATGATGTTCTTTTCTCCCAAGTCATCCCCTGTTTACCTTTTTCCTCTCATATGTTTCTTTCTCTTTTCTGACATTTTTACCAATTTGGTAAAAATTAATTGACTTATATCTCTTCACATCTAGACAATTGCAAGTCTCCTGAGTGGTCTTCCTTCCTTGTTTCTCCCAATTTTAGTTCATTACCCACTCAGTTATCAAATTAATCTTTCTAAAATACAAATCTAATCATTTCTCTCATCCCATCGAACCCTATCCCTCATTCAATAAACTTCAGTGACTCCCTATTACTTCTAGGATCAAATATAAATTTCTTTGCCAAGCATTCAAAGCCCTTCACACCACCCTGGTCTCTTGCTTACATCTCTGGTTCAAATATTTCTTGGATGAAGAACAACTTATTTCAGGCCCAATTGTTGACTGTTGACTTCTTGACTCTTCCTAACTTTAGTTGGGATTGGGTAAGAAGTAAACATCAAGTAATCTGTAGAACCAAGAGTGTCTAGAACAAGAAATATTGACAATTCTGTTCCTTAACTATTATTCCTTCATTTTACTCTATAGGAAAGAGCTTTAGATGATATAGGGGTAATTAAGAAGAGAGTCATCAATAGTGTCAAAAGCTATGGGGCAGTCAAGAACAATGAGGATTGAGAAAAGGCAATTGGATCTGGTAACTTTGAAGAGAGCAACTCAACTGAATGATATCAGAAGCCAGATTGAAGAGAGTTAAGAAGAGACAGAGAGGGAAAGAAAGTACAAGCATCAATTGTAGATAGCCTTCTCAAATAGTTTAGCCAAGAAAGAGATCCAACTATAATGATCTACTTACTGTTCTCATTTATTCTCTATTCTGATTTCATATTTTTCACAGGCTATCTCCCATGACTGAAATGGTCTCTCTCACCAACTCCATCTCCTTAGAGTTCTTTATATTCTTTAGGAATCAGCTCAATTGTCACTTTTTACAAGAGGTCTTTCCTGAAATGCCATTTGCATCCAGAAACAGAACTATGAAAACCGAATGAGAATCAAGCATGCTATATTCACCTGTTTTTTGTTTATTTGCTTTTTCTTTCTCAGTGTTTTTCCATTTTGTTATGATTTTTCTTTCATAATGTGATTGATATGGAAAGATGTATGAAATGATTGTATATCAGATTGCTTGCTGTCTTGGAGAAAACAAGGATAAGGGAGGGAGGGAGAAATTTGAAACTCAAAATATTATAAAAAATGAATGTTGAAATTATCTTTACATCTAATTGGAAAAATAAAATATATTCTAAAAAGAGGTCTACCTGCCCCTCTCAATTACTAGTATTGGCTTCTAAGATTGTTTTCCATCTACTCCATATGTATCTTGTAATCACCTACTTTTGTGGTGGTTGTGTCCCTATTAATATATAAATTCCTTGAAGGAAAAGACTTTTTGTTTTGGGGTTGTTTTTTGTTTGTTTTGCCATTTTTTGTACTTTGCCTAATGCCTACTATAGTGTGTAGGAATACATTAGTCACCTAATAAGCACATGTTGATTAAGTGACTTTCTTTAGATCCTAGAATATCCTGAGATGTTCCTAAAATCAGCCCTCTCTCATCTAAATAATCTATAAGTATATATACCTTCTAAAGCCTAGCAGACTACAGATGCAAAGAATTTAAGAGATCATCTAGTTCAATCCCATTTATGTATTTATGTATTTTTATTTATGTATTTTTGGTATTTAAGATACCAAAATACAGAAAGCTGGAATGATCTTGACTAAGGTCACATTGTTGTTTTGCCTAAGAGCCAGGACAAGAAGACAGGTCTCTTCACTCCCAGTCTAGGTGTCTTTTCCACTGCTCCAGACTAGGGTTTGTACTGTAGAAAAGATGACAGATTTTTTTTCCTCCAGAGAGCAAAGCTACAATCTGTGGGTATAAATAACAAGGAAGCAAGTGTCAGAGAACCATAAGGAAGAACTTTCTAATAAATAGAACTGTCCAGCAAAAAAAAAAAAAGTAGTTATCAAAGTAGAAGCTGGATGACCACAATGCATCTATTTTGATGCTGTGTGAAAAGAAAGAGAAAGATTGTTGTTGTTCAGTCATGTCCAACTGTGATCTTATTAGGTGTTTTTTGACAAAGATACTGGAACAGATTGCCATTTCTTTCTTTAATTCATTTTACTTATGGTGTAACTGAGGAAACATGGTTAAATGACTTGTATCAAATGTCTGAATATAGACTTAAATTTAGGTCTTCCTGACTCCAGTAAAGTTTGACAACCTTATCCACTGTGCCACATATTTGCCCAAAGAAAAAGATGTGTAGGAAGGAAGGAAAGGAGGGAAAGAAGGGAGGAGGAAAGAAAGGGAAGAAGGAGGGAAGGAAGGAAGGAAGGAAGGAAGGAAGGTAGGAAGGAAGGAAGGAAGGAAGGAAGAGGGAAAGGAAGGAAGGAAGGAAGGAAGGGGGGAAGGAAGGGGGAAAGGGAGGAAGGAAGGAAGGAAGGAAGGAAGGAAGGAAGGAAGGAAGGAAGGAAGGAAGGAAGGAAGGAAGGAAGGAAGGGGGGAAGGAAGGAAGGGAGGAAGGGAGGAAGGGAGGAAGGGAAGAAGGGAGGGAGGGAGGGAGGAAAGGAGGGAGGAAAGGAAGGAAGGAAGGAAGGAAAGAAGGAAGGGGGAAAGGAAGGAAGGAAGGAAGGAAGGAAGGAAGGAAGGAAGGAAGGAAGGAAGGAAGGAAGGAAGGGGGGAAGGAAGGAAGGGAGGAAGGGAGGAAGGGAGGAAGGGAGGGAGGGAGGGAGGAAAGGAGGGAGGAAAGGAAGGAAGGAAGGAAGGAAGGAAGGAAGGAAGGGGGAAGGAAGGGGGGAAGGAAGGAAGGAAGGAAGGAAGGAAGGAAGGAAGGAAGGAAGGAAGGAAGGAAGGAAGGAAGGGAGAAAGGAAGGGGGAAAGGAAGGGGGAAAGGAAGGAAGGAAGGAAGGGGGGAAGGAAGGGGGAAGGAAGGAAGGAAGGAAGGAAGGAAGGGAGAAAGGAAGGGGGAAAGGAAGGGGGAAAGGAAGGAAGGGAGAAAGGAAGGAAGGAAGGAAGGAAGGAAGGAAGGAAGGAAGGAAGGGGGAAAGGAAGGAAGGAAGGAAGGAAGGAAGGAAGGAAGGAAGGAAGCAAGGAAGGAAGGAAGGAAGGGGGAAAGGAAGGGGGAAAGGAAGGGGGAAAGGAAGGAAGGAAGGAAGGAAGGAAGGAAGGAAGGAAGGAAGGAAGGAAGGAAGGAAGGAAGGAAGGAAGGAAGGAAGGAAGGAAGGAAGGGGGGGGAAGGGAGGAAGGGAGGAAGGGAGGAAGGGAGGGAGGGAGGGAGGAAAGGAGGGAGGGAAGGAAGAAGGAAAGAAGGAAGGAAGGAAGAAACGTTCTCTTTCTTTGTAGAATCTACTGTCAGTGAGTTGTTGCAATGGATAAAGCACTGGATCTGGAGTCAGGAAGACCTGAATTCACATTTAACCTTAGGACCCCTCCTGCTGTCTTTGCTCTGTGACCTTGCAGATGTTATTTAACTGCTACAAGGGATAAAAATGGCACCTGATCAAATACATTATTTGTAAAGTGCCTGGTACCCAGTGGCTGCTATATAAATGCTAGCTGCTGTTATTAGAATCCCTCTGTTCCTTCAAGGTTTGGTCCTAGAGCAAGCTCCTACATACCCCCAACTCCCAATTATTACCCCTCCAATACCCAAATTGCTTTCATAGATTTTGTATTTTCTGATCTGTTTGTATTGGTCTCTTCCTCCACTCTGCCTGTCCTTCCCAATAGAATATAAAATAATTAAAGGATAAAAGATATCGTTTGTTTTTGTCTTTATCCTTAGTATGTAGAGTAGTATCTGGTACATAATAAGCTACCTAAGATAGTACCTGGCACATAGTGAGTACCTAATTACTATTGGTTAAATGAATGCTTGAACAAATTATGAAGTTGACAAAATGTCAATCAACATTTCTCTTCAGGTCATGACTAATATGTAATAATAATTTTAAAAACTCATGAAATGCACAAGAATAAGTCCTAGAAGGTAAGAAAATAGAGGGTTTTTTGTTTGTATTTGTCTTTGGTTTTTTGGAGGAGATCAAGGAGGGAATGATGAGACTGTTGATCTAGAGACAGATCCATGATATTATTGCTGAGTAAATTTCTTTTAATGGCAAAAAAGATAGGCCACAATTCTACAATTTAGTCTCAAAGCAATTAAATATAGAGGGCCAGTATTGAATAAGTCCATGAACAGCAAGAGTGGTTCAGGTATTACTTGAGACCTCTGTTAGGGCAAGCCATTCTCACTATTGGCTCACCATCTCCCTAACAATCTTTGAAAGAAGTACTTGGGATAGATTTAGAATAATCTTGATGGAGAATGCATGTGACAGGAACAAGCCTTCACTACTTTGTTATTTATAACTCTGTTTTGACAAATACCTTTGTTATTGATAATTTCTGATTATCAAATACCTTTATCATTGATGATTTCTGTTACTGATGACTCTGTTATGATAGATATCTTATTATTGCTAGTTAAGGTGAATTGAAATGTCAAAGTATGATCTGTGCATTAACCCTGGAAAATATATAGCATTGGAGGGAGCTGTTGTTAATGTAAGGCTAGTTTAAAGAGTATATAAACCCTGGCACTCAGGTTAATAAATGGAGATTGCAAAGCATATTTCCTGCCTGGCCTTGGATATTCATTCATACTCTCAGTAATCACTGGAGCTGGACTCCAGCACTGATAAATTAAAAAAATAAATCCAGGGTCAGGAGGTACCAACATGTACATGGCAAGGATGGGGTGAATTCAGGATTTCTTAACACAAAGGCAAGATATCCACTCTCCACCAACCAATCCTAAATTTACTGTGACTAATTAGAGCATTCTGAACATTATTTTTAAACTAGAGGATACTCTTCTTTCTCATTTATATTTTTTCAGATGTTTCAATTATCTTTATTTTTAGTCCAAAACTGCTGGATGTTATTTTGTGATTGTTAGCCTGGTTTGCTTTTTAATATTTGGATGCCCAAATTGGCATCTGATTTACTGGAGTGATTATAATCCACTCTGAAACAAAGTTGTTGCCTGACATTTCAAAAAGATTTATTATAAAAATGCTTCCAAGCATTTCATAAAATCCAGTTCTACAAACAGAGGCTTGCAATGGGTGAACAAAAGCCATTTACATGAGCAAAACAAAGGACATATTTTTCATTTAATACCTAGGGTAAACTAATTGAAATGTAGAATCAGTCTGCTTTCCTGTAGAGTACTAAAAGGGATTGAAATATGAAACAAATCTCTTAAATCTAACTACTCTATACTTCTCTTTCTCTCATTCCCACTGTCATCTCTCTTCCTATCTGGTGATATTTAAGTTTGCATTAATGGATTAAAGCCCATATTGATCTCAGTTGGAAAATATGAATCGACGTTGTTGATCACCCTTCAATGTTGCCAAAGCTGTCTCCTCTGTTATAAAGTCAGAGTGTATTGAAGTCTATCCCAAACAGTCATCTGTATAAACAATGATATGTGATTCTAAGCTTTAAACACATTTCCTAACCAGCTGTACTAACCATTTTATGTCATTTTTATTTAAGGCCCGGCCTACCATGCTGTGATTTTTTAAAGGAAGGGAGAAAAAGAAAAAAAAAGATTATTTTAAATAATTTTTTATAATATTGAGAGTATCTGGATAAGCTATGCCAATTAGATAGTGATCTTTTACCACTAATTTCCAGTTTTTCCTCATGTTTGAACAATGGACTCCAAAATCTTTTTTATGTGATTCTTACAAAATATTTAGAAAAATTGCAAGGTATATTAGTTCAGCATGAATAGGGTAGGACTACTAATGGGACATTATTGCCCAAACTTAGCTCAGAATCAATTTAGTTTTTTATTTCTTTTTCATGCTAAAGTACTGCAAAGAAAATGATACCTGACATAGTGTTTTGGAAAGATCTTTAGTCTTGGAGCTAGAAGAGATATGGGTTCAAATCTTTCTTACTGAAGCTAGCGTTAGTGTAACTATCCAAGTAATAAGTCTCATGGAACCTCAAAATATGTAAAATATAGTAACACTTAGCTGATAGGATTGTTGTTGTGATGATCAGATAAGATCATGGTTAGGAAAGGCTCCAGAAATAGCTCTTATGATTTTAAAAACTACAATAAAGGAAAAGGATATTCTGATCATCTGAGATCTTACCAATATGCGTGTTTCCTCCAGTGCTGCAATATCAGAATCCATCCATGCTCTTTCATCCTAGGTGAATCATCAGTAGGGAGCGGGGTCCATCCAGTATGCTGAACGCCTTCCCTTAATCTTCTTAATATTGGTTTGATACCAATTAAACATTGAAGAAAAAGAAATTAATTTGATAAAATAAGCCATTAACTGAAGGGGAAGGAGAAGAAGAAGCTGTCTTTATTTTGTTCATGACCCTGACATAATCTGAATGTTTTCTCTAATAGTCAAGTAGTATTGTTCCCTTTTGTATTTCTTTTAATTTGGTTTTCACCAGAATATGTAGAATTTGCTAATCAAATTATTGCCATCTTCAATATTTTTGAAAATTATTTTCACTATGTATCATCAACCCCTTTAACTTTTTGATGTAGAAACAAAGTTGAGAAAAAATGCTAAAGGAATATGGCAAAAACATGTTTAATATAGAATGGATTACTTGCCATCTAGGGAGGAAAATATGGAACAGAATATTTTGCAAGGGTGAATGTTGAAAACTATCTAAATAAAAAAGCTTTTTTTAAAAAAAAGGAATATGGCAATAATCTTGAGTTCAATAGGTTCCTTTATTTTAATTTTGTTTCACCGCCCTCTAATCCCCATCTTTTTGACTCTCGCTACCCTTAGTACACCCTCTTAACTATGTCCTAGTCAGCAATACAATTCTTTAGGAGTTGTTGATTTCAGGGTAACCTGTCAATAGTCTGGACAAAATCCTAGATTCTTGTGTATATTCATGACAGATGCCTGGTCTCATGTCTACAATGAAGATAGAGTATAGCCTTCCTATCAATAATCAGGACAGATTTTTGAATGCCTGTCTAGTCTGGGGATACTCATATTATAATAAATATAAATCCTCCTCACCAATTTCTTGAAACCCTTTAGATGACTCATTTGAACTCCTTTGTTCAATGACCAATATTCCATATATATATACCTTGGAGCAAACCATGGAAATATTACAATAGGTATCAAACTATCTACCAATTGATTCTTTTCCCAAAAGTTCTTTGTTCATTTTCCCTCCTAGAAGAAACAATGTAAGAAAGATAAAAATGACAACTCCCATCATTCCCTTCTCCCGCTCCCCATTACTATTTTACTTTTACTATATACATTTTAATGATTTTCTATTCAAAAGACCCCACCTCAATCCAATATAAAGTTTATTTGAACCATGGTTATGCAGTCCTAGTATTTTTTTGAGGTAAAAATAAAACAGATCTTTTCAACACGAAAATAGAAGATCCACCCTGCTTTCTTGATGGCTATATATAAAATATATATTTTAAGTTCAATATCATTTAATCTGTTAATTTAGGAAGCTCTGAATTCAGATCTAAGGCACTGCTCTTTTCTGAATCTGTTTTTCCTCTGTAAACAGGCATCCTTCTCTCATAAATGGTTATCAAGAAACATAAATACTATATACAAGCAGCTAAATGTTGGCAAGTGTAATAGGATCACTGATTTATAGCTGGAAGGGACCTTAGAGGTCATCTATTTTGACCTCTTCATTTTACAGATGAGGAAGCTTGAGAAACTCATTTTAATAGACACCAATTTAGCTTCTAGTCTCCTAGGAGTCTCTATTTCTTACTTGAAAATTACTTCAGCAATAATCTTCTCCATGTTTTTATTAAATGAAGGGTGTCCAAGTGTGGGTTTGTGTGCATATTTTTACATGTGTAGGTATGTATGTGTTGGTGTTTGTGGTTTTACAGCAAAGAAAATGCCCAAGCAAAGGTCATGTCTGCCTTTTAATTTAGAAATGGCTAGTTGGAGGGTTTTATTACATTTTAAAGTGGCAAATAGTCACTCACTCAGAGTAACAGTGCTTCCCAGGCAGGTAATAAAGTACGTTGATTTGATTTATTTTACTGCCTGTATACTTGCTAAAAGAGCAGGCCGATAAAATAAAAATAAAAATAAATCATAGACTGACAAATCTTTAGCTTTATATATATATGGACCAAAGGTAGCACTGAGATTTTATATATATATATATATATATATATATATATATATATATATGGATAGATAGATATACATACATATCTACATGTGTGAATATAAATATATATTGTGAAACTTTATATACAGAGTAAAGGTAGTACTGAGATTTTATAAATATATGTGAATATTATTAACACAAAGAGAAACTTTATATACAGATTAAAGGTAGTGCTGACATTTTATATGTGTGTAGATTATTGCATATTATGTATGGTAAGACTATATATATATACTAAAGGCAGTACTGAGATTTTATGTATGTGTATGTGTAAACTTTATATAAATTAAAGGCAGTGCTGAGATTATATACATACACATATATAGTGAAACTGTATATAAAATAAAAGCAATGCTGAGACTAGATAGATAGATATATAATATGTATATATGTATATGTTATATACATTTATGTGTATATATATGTGTGTGTATGTGTACACACACACAGAGTCTCAATACTGCTGCGCTTTGGATATATTCTTGCCTTTTAAAGGTAAACATAATGAACATTCCACTGTTAAAATAATGGATCTATTTTAGAAAATGCTCCATCATCAGGTTATGTGTACTTTTTGAGATTACATTTCCCTGTATGTATGCTACAGGATAAAAATCCTCTGGATCCACATTAAAAAAACTTTGTAGCCCAGTAGTTTCATGCCTGAAGGCCGTAATATACTACTAACAGGTCAGGCAGTTGGAATCCATACTCAGTTACTGATTTTTTTCAATTAATAGATTATTATTCTTAATTCACCTAAAGATGAAGCTTAGTATAGTGACCTTGGAGTAAGAAAGACTTGCATTTGAGTCCCAGCCCTGACATATATTGTCTGTATGACCTGGGAAAGCTACTTAACCTCTCAGAATCCCCAGACTCTCTAAAGCTATACATCCTTGGTCTGTGTTGGTAGTTTCCTTCACCAATGAAACAATGCGACTTGATGCCCCAAAGCATAACCTATTACCATGTGAAAGCTCCCAACATTCTTTATCATTAATGAAAAGTTCTCAGGCTTGAGACACTGAGAAACCATGCTCTCCTTCTTAAGGAAAAGTTTTCCACTGAAGATTCAAGCTCATCTTAGAACTGAAGCTATCGGAAAATATCTTTTTTTTTCAATATAGGAGAAGAAAATTATTTCCTCCATGCATATATAGTGTAAAATAAAATAGGATTTTAGCCTTGAAGGTCATAGTTGCCTAAGAGCTACTGCAAAATCAGCATGAGGAAATCTTTAGTAGATAATCAGAAAACCATTCAAATACATGGCTGTCCAGATAGCAGCATCCACAAAATGAACAACTAAGCACATCATTAATATCTTTCAGAATGCTAATTTTCAAAGCCATAAGCTTCCTTTATTGCTAATAATGATTATCTTATGCCTTCTTTTTCTTCTGAAAAGCCATGGTGACAGATCATTTGGCAGCTACTGAACTCTTGATAACCCTTAGCATCTCCAGTATTGGGTGGGTTACGGAATAAGAACACAGGACAAAGGCAGAAAAAGTCAAAAGAAAGAATTTATTATTCAAAAGGAAATAGAAAATAGTCATTTTTTCCCTCTTAAATGATCAAGGTACCTGGCCCTAATCTCTCCTTCCTTCTCTGCTGTTTAATTCTATAAGTAGAATAAAACAATATAAATATTTAAGTACAAATCTAGTGCTCTTCTCACTGTTCAACTATTATTGTTGTTTGCTTCTTTATTTAAATATGTGCTTTTCTGTAGCTTGACTTGGCTTTATTTTTCTTTCACTCAAGGGGTACATCAGTCTCTTTTCATGGTATTCAGCCTATTTTCAACTGTTCTTCAGGATAAAGGCTCTAATTATCTCCTTAGCCCTTCTTTATTACTCTGTGAGTATTCAGTGCTCAATCTTTATCCTTATCCTATAGATAAACTTCTTAATTTCGTCAAGACCAAGACTTCCTTAGCTTAGAGACCCCCTACTTGTTCTCTGCCTTGTGACAATGATTTGCCCTTTGACCCAATGGAAGAACACTGTCTGCAGCATGGTTCTTCTTCATTCTTATTTGTCTGACATCTACATTTTATAATCTGTCCACATTTTTTCAGGGGTCTTGATTTCCCCAACCCATTTTTATAACCACCAATGAGTGGGTTTTAAATAGATTTATATAACCTTCATTTTAAATAGATTTTGTAACCCCCATGCAGACTGGTAACACAGTGATTAGTTTTATGGTAATGGAAACCCATGAACTGAAAAAAAAATGCAAAATATCACTCAGTCCTGTGAGGTTTTCTTTTAATTCTGTAGAGTCATAGTCAGGGAAAGGAATTGGGAATGCTAAGAATCAATATTAAAATATCTGCAAATATAAAATTAACTATTAGTATCCAAAAATTTGAGATCCTTTCTTGTCTCATGGTCAACAAAAGGCCTAATTATTAGGGGGATTTGATCATATTGCTATAAATGAAACTGGAAGACAAAAGGAATGACAGTCAATTTAAAGGATGAATTTTATGTTATTCTTAGAGACACAAAAAACTTAGCAGGATTAGATTTCTTATGCATCCAATAAAATATCATTTTAATGGATATTTGGTCACCTTGCATTATAGTACACAAAATAATCAATTGGAACAAGACCATCATGAATGTGATTATAGCTTATGTCCCACTATCTGTTGCAATGGGTAAAGAGTTAAAGGAATCTTCTGAAAAACTTGATGAGACCATCAATATAAGTTCTTGTACTAAGTGATATCAATACAAAGATGGACATTTAGAAGCAGGACAAAAAATGTTGCAAAAATATATTTGGAGATTAAAATAGGAAATAAGAGATGGCAGAAGCTTAAGGATCACATGAAAGTCTCAATTGTATTCTTTGAGAAAAAAAGTAAAGAGAGTATTGTGAAGTCCCACCTTCTATAGCAAGCTTTTCCCAGCCTCTCTTAATTCCAATGCCTTTTCTCTTTTTTATGACCTCCTTTTTACCCTGTGTCTAGCTTATTTGTATATATTGCTTGTTATCTCCTCCATTAGATTGTGAGGTCTTTGAGGGCAGTGACTATCTTTTATCTTTCTTTATATCCCCAGAATTTATCACAAATCTGGAACATAATGTTAATGATTAATATTAATTAATTATTTATTAACACTTAATAAATGTTTGCTGACTGGTTGAAATGCCCAGCACCAAATAATATCGTGACAAATGAAATTGATTATATTTTAACAGATATGCAAAACATGTTTAGTAATATGAGAATTATTTCCAAACTAGTTAACTTGTTAGGACAAAGATCAAAATCTATTACAAATTAAAAAGAAAAAATTAAAGTGATAAAACAGTTTGTGAAATTGAACCAAATTCCAATTGATTATTTTGTGTACTATAATGCAAGGTGACCAAATATCCATTAAAATGATATTTTATTGGATGCATAAGACTAAAGTGTTTCCAAGTATGGAACAACAAGGACCACCTTGTTGGAATTAAGTACAATGGTCCTTTAAATGCTGTATAAATATCTATAATGGATAATTTAAAAAACAGATGAGTAGAGTAGCTTTTGAAATTTTTAAATAATTGAAGAATTTACTCAAAGATATTGCAAATAGACTAAAATATCAAATACTTAGAAAAAATATTTGGGGATTAAAAATTTGTTGAATCTTGTCAATAACAAATTATTCAACTGAATTTAGTTGTTTTATTTCCCATTTAATTTTGTATATATATGAAGGCTGGTAGTAAATTACATTTGAACCCTTTTATAGGCTAGAAAAATCATTTAGAATTAAATTTTAGATATTAAATTTCAGAAACTGGAATTTTGTCATTTCCCCTTTCCTTTCAATAGATTTTCTTAGCAGTTTTTAATGCCACAAATATAGCTAAGTTACTATTTTGAATTCATTTAGTAATTGCAGATAGGAAGGTCAGGAATTTAGCTACTTTGGAGAAGTGAAGAAAAATTACAATAAAACAAAATTGCCTCAGAATAAGAAGACTTATGCCTGTTATTTGTGTGAACTTAGTCATTTAACATAAATGAGTCTCAATTTCATCATCTGTAAAATAAGGAAATTCTCTAAAAATAGGATCACTTGAGAGGAACTTTCTAATATAATATCCTGGCACATAATATTCTGAGAGGGAACCTTTCAGTTGATTAAGATTATAATTTATTTGGGCCAAGACCTGATGGCAGTTTACAAGCAGCAATCCAGCCAAACTCTCCAAACATTCCCCAACAAACAATTTTAAAATAATGTCACAGATCAAATTTTTGAGCAGCAAAGCTAACTAAAGGTCACAGTGAGACATTTTTCTAGTCTAATGTAACTCAGAAGGGCAGCAAAAAAGGTCTTTGAAACCAGGGTGAGAGCCAGATTAAAATCCATACAAAGGCAACAACAGTGATGGGTCCTGGTAGCCTTGAGAGCTGCAAAAGCAACTGCAGCTTCAGAATCCTTCAACCAAAAGACAGTAAGGGGATCAGACAACTTGTTAGAGATTAAAAGGGTCACTTTACTAGGACTGAGTATAGCTGTGCTGATCAGCATCTCTG
This sequence comes from Sminthopsis crassicaudata, assembly GCF_048593235.1. Taxonomy (NCBI): domain Eukaryota; kingdom Metazoa; phylum Chordata; class Mammalia; order Dasyuromorphia; family Dasyuridae; genus Sminthopsis; species Sminthopsis crassicaudata. The sequence continues at coordinate 44,381,301 of NC_133619.1, forward strand.
CTGCTGCACAGTTTGACATCACGGTACCAGGTTGGAGAGGAGACCTTGTGGTTAGTCATGAGGGAGTTGGGATGCTGTTCACAATTTCAAGAACAAGATGTCACTAGCACTTGAAGTTGAAGAGAAGCAGAAGCTCTTTCTGGATTAAAATCAGAACAGAGACCAGGGAGGGGCAGTAACCACATTCCTCCCTAAATCACGCTACCTTGGAAGCATCAAGATAAAGCCTGAAACCTGGGACAGTGTCTCTTCAAAGTCCAACTTGAATGTAATATTCAAGGTCAAAAAATAGACTGGAAAAATAAGCCAACAACAACAAAAAATGAACCTGACCACAACAATCTTTTACAGTGTCTGTTTGTAGCCAAGATACAAACTGAGAAATAGAAAACAAAGTCTAAAAAACAACATTGTTATTGTTCAGTCATGTCTGACTCTTTGTGAACCCATTTGGGGTTTTTTTTGGCAAAGATATTGGTATGGTTTACCATTTACTTCTTTGGCTCATTTTACAAATCAGAAACTGAAGCAAACAAAGTAGTGATTTAACAAGAGTCACACAGCTAGTGTCTGAGGCCACATTTGAACTCAGGAATTTAGGGGAAAAAAATCTAGAGCATCTACATGCAAAATATTAAAGAAATAAATGCTAATTGGATGAAAACCCAACAATAATTCCTAGAAGAATTTTAAAAGAGAGAAATACAAGCAGTCAAAGAAAAATCAGAAAATGAGAGTGGTAGAAGAAACTTGTTAAAAAACAACAAAAGAGACGCACATACACACAAAATATTGAAGAAAATAATTCCTTTTAAAATAAAATTGGACTAATGTAAAAGAGCTATAAAAATTCACTGAAGAAAAGAACTCCTTAAAAACAAAAACTGACCAAATGATCAAAAGTTCACTGAAGAAAATAATTCCTTAAAAATTAGAATTGAACAGGTGGACTCCATGAAACATCAAGAAACAATAAAAACAATTCCTTAATTAAAAAAAAAAATAGAAGAAAAATATAAAGTATATCGTTAGAAAATAAACTTATCTGGAACATGAGTCAAGGAGAGATGATTTAAGAATTATTATAATTATATATATATATATATATATATATATATAATAAAATATATTTCAAGAAATTTTCCAGAAAAAAAGCATTCTGATAGTTTAGATCCAGAGGGTAAAATAAACTTTGAAGAATTCATTGATCACTTCCTGAAAGACATCCCAAAATAAAAATTCCCAGGAATATTATAGCCAAATCTCAGATTTTTCAGTCAAAGAGAAAATATTGCAAGCAGCTAGTGAAAAAAAAAAAAAAAAGAATTCAGATAACACTGAGCCATAGGCAGGATCACACAAGCCTTAGCAGCTTTCATATTAATGTAGTACATGGCTTGGAACATATTATTCAAACACAAGACTAAAGAGAAACATAAAAAGGTAAACTTGAAAGAGATATCACAATGGACTAAATAAAATTAAACTGTTTACATTCCTATTTGAGAAGATAATACAAGTAATTCCTAGGAACTTTATCATTATTAGGGCAGTTAGAAGCAGTTTACATAGTCAAAGGGAATAGGTGTGAATCAATTATATTGAAATGCTATTTTAAAAAATGGAGGGTTGAACAAGAAGGATGCATTGGGAAAAAGGAAAGGAAAGCAGAATGAGTAAATTTTTCCAGTATAAAAGAAGCACGGAAGGAAGAGGTTTACATGGAAGGCAAAGGGGGAAATGGGCAACACTTGAACTTCAGTCTCATCAGAATGGGAGGAATACACACACACACATTTAGTTGGGAATAGAAATTTATCTTACTCAACAGATTAATAGGAGGGGAAGTACAAGAGAGGAATAGGAGGAGATGACAAAAGGGAGGATAGAATAAGAGAAGGATTGCTTAGAAGCAAAACATAACTTTCAAGAGGGATAAGATAAAAAGAGAGGATAAACAGAAGAAAATAGGAAGGTGGGAAATGCATACTTATTCATCATTAACTATGAGAGTGAATGGGATGAGCTCACTCATAAAAGAGAAGTGGATAGTAGAATGGATTAGCAACCATAATCCAATAATATATTGTTTATGAGAGACATAGAGCTAAAATAAGGAGATGAAAAAAATAAAATAAGGAGATGGCAGAATCTTATGCTTTAGCTGAAGTAAAAATATGCAGAGGTAGCAATCATGATTTCAAAGCAAAAAGAGATCTAATTAAATGAGAAAATCAGAAAAAATATATTTTGATAAAAGGTATCATAGGCAATGAAGTAATATCAAAAAAATTTATAACAAGTGTCTCTGGTAAAAGCCTATTTTCTCAAGCACATTGGGAATTGAGTCAAATTTATAAAAATAAGAACCCTTCCTCCACTGATAAAGTATCAAAGGATATGAACAAGCATTTTCCAGAAGTCATGAAAGCTGACTTATAGTCACATGAAAAAGTGTTCTGAATCACTGTTGATTAAAGATATGTAAATTATAACAACTTCAAAGTAACAATCGACACATCAGAAATGACAAGGGCTGGAAGGTTTGAAGGAAAAATAGGTAAGCTAATGAACTGTTGGTGGAGTTGTTTGTCCTTCCTTCTCAAAGAGGACCATATCATTAGGGAGGATACTATGACATACAAGTGGATTGAAGTGAGGTAGGGCTTGCAAGGTCACCAACCTCACTTTTCCTTGCAGAACTATCTGGATCCAGGTCAAGACATAGATCTAAATGACTAGAAATGGCCTTCAATGAAATGGGAGACTTTGGCCTTTTTAAGGTCTTCAACAGATGTCAGTTTGAGGCTCCACCTATTCAGTAATTAAGGTTAGTTAGCAATTGAGGGGAGGAATCTCTTTTTTCACCTAGTCTAAAAAAAATCTAAATACATAAATCTGGGAGGGAGGTGGAGTAGTGCACTGATGCAACCATTCTAGAGAACAATTTGGAACCAACCCTAAAAGGATTTGCATACACTTTGACCTGGAAATATCACTGGACCTTTACCCCAAGGCGATCAGAGAAAAAGGAAAAGGACCAACTCTTACTGTTATGGAAAAGAAATAGAAAATAAGAGGATTCCCATAAATTTAGAAATGGCTGAACATGTGGCATGTCATTATGATGTAGTACTATTATGCTATAATAAATTACAAGGGCATGCTTTCAGAAAAAACACACAGAAAGACCTAAATAAACTAATGCAAAGTGAAATAAATAGAAACTAGGAGATCACTGTATATAGAAACAGCAATATTATAATAATGATTATGTGAAAGATCTAACTATTCTGATCAATACAATGACCACTTCAAAAAAAATATATCCACAGAGCTCATAATGAAAAATTTTATCCATCTCCAGAAAAAGGAACTGATGAACTTTGAGTATAAAATGAAGTATAGTTTGCTATGTCTTTGTCTCCCTTGCTTTTTGGGAGGGACATGATGTGACTATATTTCCATAATTTTACATATATAATTGATATAATATTGTTTGCCTTCAGTAGGTAGAAAAGAGCTAAGAGGAGGGAGAGAACTTGAAGCTCAAAAGTTTTGTTAAAAATGTTTAGTAAAAAACAAATAATAAATGTTTAGAAATAAAGATTGAATTTTTAAATCATAATTTATTTATGACTTAGTTTATAAATCAGAGAGTTAGTTGCCTAAGCAAGGTAGATGTCAAGTAACTTGTGCATGACCACTTGGTTTTCTTCAATTACCAGCTAAAATTCCTTATGTAAAGTTATCAAATTGTGCACACCCTTTGATCCAGCAGGGTTACTACTGGGCTTATATTCCAAAGAGATCCTAAAGGAGGGAAAGGGACCTGTATGTGCAAGAATGTTTGTGGCAGCCCTCCTTGTAGTGGCCAGAAAGTGGAAAGTACGTGGATGCCCATCAATTAAAGAATGGCTGAATAAATTGTGGTATATGAATATTATGGAATATTACTGTTCTGTAAGAAAAGACCAGCAGGATGATTTCAGAAAGGCCTGGAGAGACTTACATGAACTGATGCTGAGTGAAATGAGCAGGACCAGGAGATCGTTGTATACTTCAACAACAATACTATGTGATGATCAATTCTGATGGACGAGGCCCTCTCCAACAATGAGATGAACCAAATCAGTTCCAATAGAGCAGTAAGGAATTGAACCAGCTACACCCAGCGAAAGAACTCTGGGAGATGACTATGAACCCTCTACATAGAATTCCCAATCCCTCTAATTTTATCCGCCTGCATTTTGGATTTCCTTCACAGGCTAACTGTATACTATTTCAAAGTCTGATTCTTTTTGTACAACAAAATAACTGTTTGGACATGTATACATATATTGTATTTAATTTGTACTCTAACATATTGAGCATGTATTGGTCAACCTGCCACTGGGAGAGGGGAGAAGGAGGGGAAAAATTAGAACAAAAGGCTTGGTAATTGTCAATGTTGTAAAATTACCCATGCATATATCTGGTAAATAAAAACTATTAAAAAATTTTTTTAAATAAAATAAAATAAAATTCCTTATGTAGGAAGTCTTTTCTGGGCCCTTTTAATTCTAGTGCCTTTCATCTATTGATTACCTCCAATTTATTCTATAGATAACTTGTTTGTACATTGTTGTTTGCACCTTTTCTCTCTCTCTCATTATACTAGGCATTTTTCAAAATCAGGGACTCTCTTTTATTTTTCTTTCCCTTGATATATAGGTCTTCTTAATTCCAAGCTTAGTATTTTAGCTATTATACCAAATTCCTGCTTAACAGTTATTATTTCAAAGAGTTCTCTAGATACTACAGATAGTGTTATAGTTATTAGATAGTCCCAAACTATATATTTTTCAGTCTATTTTCTCCCTATCATAAATTGAAGGAAACTTAACTTATGATTATGATATTGTCCCTACATAGATAATGATTAAGGCTCTTCCATGCCCTTCCTATTCTATTTCTTAAATGAAATATAAATAAAATGTGCTCATAAATAAATTAATTAAATTTGTTAAACTAGATTTACATATCAAATAACAAGAGTTTGTCACATTTTCCCTGAATAGAAATTTTCAGTATAAATGATGACTGGTAAGGCTTGAGTGTGCAAGGGGAATAGTAGACTCAAGTGTTTGTCATTGTTTTAATTTCTATAGCTCTAGTTTCTGAAAAGGTTAACATTAACTGTCTTGGCTTCTTTGCTCATTACATATGAAGTTGTTTAAATTTAGCTCAGAATTTGGCTTCTCTTCTCTCTGGCTTAAACTATGAAATCTTGCCATGTCTGTGTTAAAATTGCACTTCAGAGTTTTCCAAATATAAAAGAGCAATATTATTTATCTATGTTGAGAGAGAGAGAGAGACAGACAGACACACACACACACACACACAGAGAAAGAGAGAGAGAGAGAGAGAGAGAGAGAGAGAGAGAGAGAGAGAGAGAGAGAGAGAGAGAGAGAGAGAGGAGAGAGAGAGAGAGAGAGAGAGAGAGGAGAGAGAGAGAGAGAGAGAGAGAGAGAGAGAGAGAGAGAGAGAGAGAGAGAGAGAGAGAGAGAGAGAGAGAGAGAGAGAGAGAGAGAGAGAGAGAGAGAGAGAGAGAGAGAGAGAGAGAGAGAGAGAGAGAGAGAGAAACAATACTTAAGGCATTTATTTTCTCACACATCATGTGTTTATCTCCCATCAACATCTAAATACACAGAAGATTATTATGTAAATCTAATCTTTTGCACAACCATTTTAAGCATTGTATCTTGAGGGGAAAAAACAAACTCAAGTAAATGATAGCTATTTTTAAAAATGTTGTTAAAGATAGGGAATCACTGATCTTTGCTAGCATGGCCGGATTAGAACTATGCTCTCCTCTAAAGTGATGGGCCTGGGAGCCTTCTGCATCCCAAGATCTGTCTGGCACTCATCAGGCAGTGTTACTTGATCACAGCTGGATAAAAATGCATACCCAGGGCAAATCTGTAAACACCAGCTTAATCTGCATGGGGAAAGTTACTGTCATCTCTTCAGACAGAAAAAGCCTCCAGGACACATTCCAGCAGTAACAATCACTTCAGTTCCTTACAAATGTTGTCAGATTGAGACTCGGAATCACTGTAAATGTCAGAAAGTTGCAATAAGAAAAAAAAGTACATTTTTTTTTCTTAGAATTCATTTTTTAAAGGTTAAAAAAGAAGGTTAATAAAGGTATCCAATAGAGAATCCATTTCTCCTTTACTTGTAGCTGCCATCCATACTTTTACTTTGCATCATTACAATTATATAAACTGCCATCCCCACAAAATTGCATTCATTTCTTTCCCCCCTCCCACCCCCAAGTTTCTTTTCCTTTTTGAATAGAAGTTAAAGGGATAATTTGTCTATATTTTATCTTCCTCTGACTAGGTTAGGACAGGAAGGATAAGAAGTCCCCATCCCAGGTTTTCCATTGACTCTTGCAGGTTAGTTTCCTAATCTATTGATGTATTGATTAAATGATCATTAAAATTTCTTTCTGCTCACTATTCTAGATATTAACCTGCTAAAGATACTAATATGTAATTTATTAGAGCTAAATGCAATTATAATATCAGGAGAAGCATGAGGAGAAGCTAGAACTGAACTCATAGGGAAAAAAGAGGAAAAAAGAAGTAGAAATATAGCACCCAAATGTAAATTACCCCCCAAACACTAGTGCTAGTGCTCTGCCTATGAAAAATCATAATACTAAAATATAATGAAAGGAAGTCCCAAATCACTTGTCGGACATTTAAATAAATTAATCTAAAGGGAGCTAAATTTGGCTCGAGCCTATCTTTGCGGATTTATTACAATTATTTGCCTTCATGTATTCTATATTCTAGCCAAATGGTCCCATTTGCTTTCCCTATATGCTGTATTCTATTACCCATCTTTGTATTTTTGATACAAGCTGTCTCCAATGTCTATAATGCATTCCCTCTTCAAGTCTGCCTCTTAGTATCTTTAGTTTTCCCCAAGTCTCTTCAAGTCACTTCTTGGCTGTCTCTTCACAGTGCCTTGAGGGTACCTTTCTTCTCTCCTTTTTCAGTACCCAATGAGTGATGCCTTTTTTCATTAGAACATAAGCTCCCTGAGGGCAGGGGCCATCTGCTTGCTTATATTTATCTCCTTAGTGGTTAGTATATCAAAAGCACTGAATAAATGTTCTATCTACTCATCTTTCTTGTGAGACTGCCCTGTCCCTCTTCAATTATTTTGTATTTACTTATAGGTCTATATCATTTTAAGTATTAGAAATTGTCTAAAGTTTAAAAGGATTTTTATGTCAGATAGACGCTTGGTGCAGAAAAATTGATATTGCTGGACAGAAAAGTACACTTTATCTTCTGTGTTTCACATCTGTTTGTTTCTAAAGTTTGGTAGCTCATAGGCGCTGTTACACAAAGAGCTTTCGGTCAGTCCATATCAGGTATAAATAAGCTTTCTAGTTACTGAATCTAGGAGAAAGGAACTAAAATGGACATTTGGTTGTCTTGCACCTCAATTCAGGTTTCTAGTTTCATCATAGAGATCTCAGCAGAAGGAAAAACTTACAGATCAGTAGAGATACAATTTTCCAGAAAAGAGAAGACCCAAAAGCAAATAAGGCTCAGGGGGAGCAAGCTCAATGAGACCACTGTGATGATATCTCAAAAAGACATTAGTGGAACTACAGCACCAAAAATATGAATTGTTTAACCATCTATTTATCTCTCTATCTGTCTATCTATTTATCCATCCATCCATTTATTGGCAAGCACAAACATTAAATAAGATTCCTGATACCTGGATTGCTTGATACCTTTTTTTTCAAATGAGCATTTACATTTGCAACATAGTCAGTCATATTTTCCCTGAATAGAAGTTTTCAGCATAAATGATGACTGTTAAGGGTTGAGTGTGCAAGGGGAATAGTAGACTAGAGTGTTTGTCAGTCAATCAATATAAATGCGTTAGGTACTTAGCATTGTACTAAGTATGGGTACAGAAAAGGGGCAAAAGACAGTTTTTGTCATCAAGATCTTTACAAGCTAATGAGGAGATAACATGTAAACACACAAAAACCAAATTATATACAGAATACATTATCAAAAGTGAAAATACTAGAATTAAGAGAAGTTGGGAAAATCTTCCTATAAAAGATGAAATTTTAATTGAGACATTCTCTATGTATGTAACTCTTCACTTATGGGTCCCAGTTACATATATTACTTACATGTATGTCCCTTTATACTTTTCTTGGACACATATGTTCCTTACATACATATGTCACAATTATGCCCTGTGTATTTCCATGTTATCACTGATGATGTGATAGATTATATTTGCTTTTTTTTTAACGGGTGATCATAGGAATTTTGCATTGATATTTTTTCTTAATATGCTTTATTGTACCCCAAAAGTTGCTGCACTGGTAAGGATTCAAGAGTTTTAAGTGGACATGGGCCCATATAGCACTTTGAATTTATGGTAGCTTTTCTGTGAGATTCTCATGTGTGAAGTGATATCCCAGACAGGGCAGGTATATATAGATACCTAAAGGCAAGCACACCCAAAATGTATAAATGTAAAAAGCAGACACATTAATTGCAACTGTAAATGTTGATTTGAAAAAAAAAAGGTAAACAATCAAGCAAGCCAGGTATCAGGAGTCTTATTTAATGTTTGTGCTTGCCAATAAATGGATGGATGGATAAATAGATAGACAGATAGAGAGATAAATAGATGCATAGATACATACATAGATAACATAGATTGATGGATAATATAGAGAGATAGATACATAAATGATAGATGAATTACATATGTATATAGATATAGCCCATTAAAGTCATGCTTGTGAACAATTCAGATAATTAAATTTAATGAAGAAAGAAAGAAGATATAGATTATTCAGTTTGCTGGACACCCCTGTTCTCCAGCATTTCCCCCAATCAATCAGAATGTATATTATTCTTTGTCCTTCCCTCTCAGAATAAAGGAGCAAGTGAAGCTGATACTGCACATCTAAAACTTTGTTTTGCTTTTAGTCTTCTTCTTTATAACATTTGGAGCTCAACAATTCACCATAAAATAACTAAGCCATTAAACACTTATTTCTAAAGTATGCCTTCTGATGTTCTGCAGGTAGGTTTCTAGAAAAATATCTTCCAATTGGCTGCCAATGGAGAAAATACAATAGTGGTTAAAATGTGATTGACAAGTCCCAGAAACAGTGGGACTAAATTTCTTTGTTGTTAGAGATTCTGGTTTTAACCAAGCAGGGTTCTGAAGAAAAGACAAACCTGGAATCTTCCCATTAAGGCCAGATATGGAGATTAATACCCCCTTTATCCAAATCTGGTCAATATTCTTTCATCTTGATGTTCTCTGTATCTTTAATAACATTTTGTGGCACCCTTTGTATGTGAAGAATATGAAGTGAGAAAAAAATAGTTTGGTGAAAAACAAAATAGTAGAAATGTTTGCTTCAACTTATTTTGGGAAATGACTTTAAAAAAACCTTGCACTTTATATTCACTAGCTTCAAGGTGATATAGACTTTCTTTCATGTTTTGGTTAAATATGCTGCAATAGAGAAGACATGATAAAGCTAAAATACCGGGCTTTTAAAAATCTCACATTTTTAAAAGATTCTACATTTGTGAAATAATTAATACTTTGAATAATATGTAATGGGAAGACTTTTGTTTTCAGAGGCAAAAAATAATTAGTAAATTCATAACATAAGCTCTTATACTTGAAAAGATACAAGAAAGGTAAATAAAAGCAGTCTTGATTATCTGAGTATGCTACACTCCACCTAGACAGAAAGAAGAAATAGATGAGGAGATTAGGGAGAACACACAATCTTAGCACAAAAGCATTACAGGGATAGAAGACATTAATTATTAAGTCATTTCCAGGAGCTATCAAAAGAAGAGAATGTTATTCCATCTTATAATTTCTCAACAATAATTTCATTCTCTGAAGGATGGAGGAATCAACAAAAGAAAATATGTGGGGTCCAAGTTTCATCATACAGATGGACTATTTACTGGTATGGGCATGATGGGAATTTACAGAAAAGAATCTTACAATTTGGAATAGTCAAATAGTGGAAAGCAAGAAATATATTAAATGCAATCTTGTGCTTGTTGTTTAGAAATTTCATTAATTGCTTAGTTAAGGGTACATGTGAGCTAATTAGCACATTTGTTGTTACTAGAAAGCTAGGTGAAATACTTAACAAACTAGATGAGAGAAACAAAAATCTTAAGGAAGAAGAGAAGCTGGACTATTATATCAAGTCAAGCAAATTGAAAATTAGCAGGAAAAAGACAAAATGTTACCTTTGAGTTAAAAGACTCAATTTTACAAGTACAAAAATGATGGAAATATGATGACATAATGGTCCTTCCTAAAAAAAAAAAAAAAATGTGAATTTTAATTGGATAAAAGATTTGATATAAATCAATAGTTATTATTTTGTGGGAGTTTTATACCCCTCAAAGAATGAATTTTTCTTAAAGTCAAAAATTTTATTTTTTGTCACTATATCAGTATCTGGCACAATTCCTGCCAAATGTTTCATGAGTTGAATTGAATATCTCTAAACTTGGATGTTCTGAAGGCAATCTCAAACATGGCATATATATTAGATTAAATAATAAACAAAATGAACACATTTTCTGACACACAAAATCAGGATCTATGTATGATTTGATAAATGATTTATTTTGACAAAGCCATATTCAAAATACACTTTCTGGGAGGCAAAGTAATACTCCAATAAGATTGCTGACTTTGGAGCTAGGCAAGTTTGGGATATAATGCTCATTTGTTAAGCATGCTAGCTGAGTGATTAAGGACAAAAGTCACTTAATTTCTCTAAGGCTCAATTTCCCTCTCTAAAAAATGGAGATAGTGATACAACTTACTTCATATGCATTTCAAATTCTCCTTCTGTAGGAAACTATTCTTGGTTCCCTATTTGCTAGTGCCCCTCTGTAAGGTGCATTGCATCTGTATTATAGTTACATAGTACATGTATATATGTTTTGTGTGTAGTTAGATGCACACATGTATTTATGTTGTATATAGCTATATGTATACATGCATGCATGTTTGTATATAGTGACACATATACATTTGTTTTGTTTATAGTTACATATATGCATGTATATGCTTTATATAATTTCCTGTGTACAGTATATTCTTGTATATAGTTTCATGTGTATGTACATGTGTTCTGTATATGGTTATATTTTGCACACAGTTACATATGTACCTATCATCTCCCCCACTGAGCAAATGGATTCATCTTTAGATCCCAGTACTTAGAACCATGTCTGTGTAGTGAGAATGAGTTTCTTGTCCTTACATAACTAATTTCATTTTGTTTTAAGCCATTATTTAGTGATGGAGTGTTTTCATGTTATTTTCCATAACTTATACCTGGTAAATAATATGTGTGTTTCTGTGTATGTTCATAAACAATTGGTAAATATATAGGATGATGTATGGGATTTCCAAAGACAAACCTCCATTGGGAAATTTTGGTAAATAGCCTTGAGATTAATTCATGTCATCAAACACCAATCACATTAGTTCATGAACAAATTTAGGTCATTGACCACCAATTAGAATCTATGTAATATCCAACAAATATCTATTACTAAAACGCTATCAATTGGACACTATCAGCCTTCCGTCTGCTTTTAGGTCATGATCAAATCTGCCTCTTATATTCCCTATACTTGAGATTCAAGCAGTCTTCACGTTCACCAATTGACAAGATTCACCAAATTGTTGGCAACTATTTTAGAAGGGACACGTGCCTTTTGGCTCGTCAGAAAAGAAATCTTATAGTCAAATACAAATATGAAATAAGCTCATAGGAAGCCCGGGAGAATCAAGTTGATGAGTTGTTCTTAATGTTTGTATTTTCAAATAAGTAATATAAATGTAAACATTTGATTAGTAAAGTTTGATTGTTAATAATGAGAAGTATAAGTTTAGTTTTCCACTATGCTAATTAGCATAAATAATGATAAATTGGTTTTATATGTGAACTGGACATTAGAGCGCTTGCTGATCAATAAATTGCTATATAAGAATCAAAATAAATTCTACATATAAATTGTTTTTTTATGTCTTATGAATATGATAGAAATTTCAACTATTAAATTTCTTATATGCAGATAATATTATAAGGACCAAAACATATAATATATACTTTTCAAATCTAAAAAATGTGATAAAAATATAAGCTATCACAACATAATATATTATTTTATGTTTATTATATTATGTTTATATATATTAAATACATATGTATATATATATATATTACTTTATTTACCTGTTATTAATTTCTTTGTTAACTGATTGATTTTTTTCATGCTTGTGATTTTACTGGAATGAAAAACTTCTATAGAAATTCTTCCCCTTGAGTCAAAAAGTGCTATATTCAATACTCACCTCTGATTCAAAATTGCTATGTGACCCTAGACAAATAAATCACTTAACCTTTCAATGTCCCAGGCAACATTCAAAGCCTAAATTGCAGAGAAAGTGGAGGTTCATCACTTGAGTGTTCCCTATCTGCCTGTGAAAGCACATTTTATTCCCTAAGTGTTCCCCTTTGGGAATAGGGATCAATGTTTTCAGAAAAGCATCATTTCCAAAGTTTTCTGAAACAACGCTCTTAATTGAATATAAAATCTCTATCTGTGGTGGAGGAAAACCACCCAGAAGTCATTCTTTTCCTGGGGTGGTGGGGGGAAGAAATGTAGAACAAATATCACCCCTCTGACTGCCAGCATGGGAACTCAGCTGTTTCCAATGCAGGAAACCCTGGCGGCAGGGAGCTGTCATCAACTTAAACCTGGGTCCAAGATCAAGGGGGTGGTCTAACTGCAAATGTCAATACTTACAAGAATGGCGGCAGAATGTCCATGAATTGAGGAAGTCAGATTGGGAGGCAGAGCTTTCAACTTAGCTTAAAACTATTTTCTGTTATCTGGTTACATACTTCACCCCTGACCAGATCTGGACTTTGGACATACTTCTCAGACCTCTGATCTCTGATTGTTTGCTGCCAGAATTTTCGAACTCCTAAGTATGTTTGTGTGAAACTTCGTGTCTATGGAAGATGCAGAACTAGGAGAGATTTTAGGGGAAAAAATACCAGCTAATCCAACTTCTTCATTTTTCTGATAAGGATTTTGAGCCCCAGAACTTACTTTCCTAATGTCACATGGAGCTAACATGTAGAACACATTGGAATATTTTAATTCAAACCCTTTGATTCTCAATTCTTAAACCTCAACAAAACCCTTGATAATGATTGGTATATCTAATCACTTAGTATAAACATTTTTTTAAAGTTAGATCATTGATTTATAGTTAAAATAGTTTCAGAACTAAGAGTTATAAATAAAAGAGATATGGAAATTTTTAAGCCTTTAGGAAATAGGGCAACCTCACAAATCAGGTAAATAAATGATTAAGTATTCATAATTCACATTATAATTGAGGCTTGTTGTTATTGTTGTTTGCCTTTCTTTTTCAAAGAGGACCATGACATCAGGGAGGGGATGCCATGATACGTAAGTGAATTGGATTTAAGTGAGAGAGGGCTGTGCAAGGTCACCTGCCTCAGTTTCCCCTCCAAAGCCATCTGGATCCAGTGGCAAGATATAGATGAAGATGAATGGAGATGATAGAATTTTGATTGTAAAGGTTCCATTCTTGCATTGAAAATAATGCATAAGTATAAACCGAGACTTGTTATTGAAAATTCCTAAAGGTTTACAGTGAGGGGCTAGACACAAGTCACCACAGCCTAATTTTCAGATGTGAAATATGGGGACTTGGGAATATTTTCCTAAATTTCATTTAAATATACATTTCCTAAAATTTCAATTTTAAGTAAAATCAAATTGTCACTTGTTTAAACATGGTTTGGTTTTGTGGGTTACGCTGGGTTAAGGAGAATAGTAAATTAAGACATATATATTCTATAAAAATATTACAAAATTTAAGAAGGGTTTCATGAAATACCATCTCTAAGTTTCAAATTATTGAACTTCTACAATAATTGTGCCTGAACATGCATTGAGAACTTATGATTTCCTTAGTCTTAGAAACTGGTTGCAGGATAATTTCTTCCATGTATCTTAGATTCATCCTTTCTCTGAATTATTGATTACTCAGTAGTGATGCAAGGTACACAGAAGTTAGATGATTCTTAGGTTCATATAATCAGTATCAGAGACAGGGTTTGGACCTGACTCTCCTGAAAGACTCAAACCTTTTCTCCTCACTACTATGTAAAGAGCCTATTTGTTAAATTGTATAAATGGAAAACTATTCTGGGTATTTCAAGCTTCTCATCAGAGCTGCTAAAAATTATTTGAAACTGTGTATCTTTAGTTTTTTTTTTTTTTTTTTTTTTTTAAGAAATTTTCCTATTAAGTGGATGCCCATCAGTTGGGGAATGGCTAAATAAGTTATGGTATATGAATGAATATTATGGAATATTATTGTTCTGTAAGAAACAACAAGCAGAATGATTTCAGAGAGGTCTGGAGAGACTTTCATGAACTGATGCTAAGTGAAGTGAGTAGAACCAGGAGATTATTGTACACAGCAACAGCAAGGTTATATGATGGTCAACTCTGATGGACATGGTGCTTTTCAACGATGATATGATTCAGGCCAATTTCCAATGGAGAGAGCCATTCCCATCCAGGAGGATCATGGGGGCTGAATATGGATCACAACACAGTAATTTCACCTTTTTTTTGTTGTTCTTTGCTAGCTTTTTTTTTTCCTTTCTCATTTCTTTCTTTTTGATCTGATTTTTCTTGTGCAGCAAGATAAATGTGGAAATATGTATAAAAAATTGTGCATGTTTAACATATATTGATTGGATTACTTGTAATCTAGAGAAGAGGGAGGGGGAAGGAAGGGAGAAAATTTAGAACACAAGGTTTTGCGAGGAGGAATGTTGGAAAACTATCATTGCATATATTTTGAAAATTAAAATCTATAAAAAAAGAAATTTTCTTGTCAAAGAACTAACTGCTTTTTGATCTATGCGTGTTTTCTGCCTCTGTTTCCAAGTGTGATATGATTAAAGTGATGACTTCAATACGAGGTTTTTGGTTTGACTTCTATAGATAGAGAGATAGTCTAGATAGACTTTGTTGTCTATCTTAAAAATATAACAATAAGTCTACAGCAATGGTTTTCAGTCAAAAGAAGTCATGTGGAAAAAAAAAAAAAGAACTGGGGCTGTATAAACAGAGAAATCTCTGCTTAGTGGAGAATTTAAGGAAGTGAGGAGCTAACTTCACAGATACATCGTTTATTTTATTTTTTCATCAGGTCAGTGATTTCATTGGTTTAACAAACTCTCAGTGAGGAAACTTCTGCTCATGAATATTGATAATTCTTTTACAACTTATTATCTTAGAGAGATGCCTGTGTCATTGAGGCATGAAGTGACTTGTCCAGGATCATATAGCCAGTATGTGACAGAGACATGATTCACTCAATTCCTGATTTTTAGATTTCCAACCCAATTCTTTATTATAGTTTAAAATTTTGTAATAATTATATGTACATCCATACATTTGTTAAATTATGCAGTTTTTTCTATTATTAATAGGTCATTTAAAAAAGTATGATATGAATTTGCCTCATACCAAAATGTTGGATTTTATGGTTCAGAAAAATGAAGCCATCAGTCTGGTTTCTTGAATGGCCAAGACTTGTGAACTGTCAATCACAGATGCTTTTTCCCATATACTGGTTAGGGCTTGCATGGATGAGATGGTTTCATCCAATACTAAATTGTCTCCATCAATAAGCAACTGGCCTGAAGGCAGAAAGTGACAGGCAATACTTTGAAAATTAATTTACTTAACTGACATTGCTGGTCTTTCAGGAGTGGACACCTCTGTGGGCTGTTGCTCCATGCATGTCAGCAAAATGCATGTTTCTCAGTGTTAAACAGATCAGTCATCACTATTCCCCTTCAATTCCACAGAGTAATGTAAATCTAACTTAAGCACAGCAAAGTATTGTCTATTTCTATTCTAATTCTGTTGGCCCATATCTGGAGCAGAGAGTGTTTTCTATACAATAAAGCAAATAATTTCCCCGAATCACTTTATACTGTTGTGTGTGTGTGTTTTTTTTTTTGTTTTTTTTTTTTACCCAAAAGGCATGATTAATTTTTTTTATTTTTCAGTTAACATACTCTGGACTATGAAGACGACCCTATCTTTTCAGGCTTTTATTTTTTACATTTTTAGGTAACACTTTAGGCCTGGAAACTCCTATCTTTTCTTTCTTTGCCCATTAGGAGGATGCTTTTGTTGTAGAAGAGTAGGAAGTGTGTGTTTTACCGGTCTTAAAAAATAAAAAATTAATGCATTCCATAAACAACATTCTAGTTCAGGCAAAAAAGTCTACCTTGGATTTATACTTGGTACCAATTTATGTTGTAATATTCCTGACACTGTCACTTAATTTGCCTAGTTGCTCATGGTCTAAATGTAGGTAATTTACCAACCTTTAACAATTTTCAGCTTTGCTAAATGGTACAGAGAACTACAATTACATTTCAAAAGCACTGGCGCTCTATATGTCAGGAAAAAGCACCTACAAAGACATAATTACAATGTAATTGCCCACAAGTTCATGAAGTAAACATACATTATTAGGAGGCACTCATCTGTTCAATTTAAGCAACATTACAGAGAACATATTGCATAAATAGGAAGCCATTTTGTGAATATTACTGTAATAACAGGAGTTTAAATTGAAATGTGGGGCCTAAGTCAATGTATTCTTAAGATCACTTCAGATTTGTCAACCAATATCCAGTGGTGTTGATTTTGCCCTATTTTAAAAATTCATTTAAAGCATTATATTCATATTATATGAACATGTATACTCAATGTAAATCATCACATTTGAAATAAGAGTAGTTCATGGAAAAAAAAAAAAACCCTTGCTAACATTTGGAAAGGATTCATTCATATTTGTCTTATGCATTTATGAACACAATGACTATGCACAAAACCAATTCACATTTTATTTATACATATAAGCACACACACATATATCCATATATATATATACATATATATATATCCACTCATATACACACACATTTATATAGATAGATCCATATATCTAACTATGTATCTATGCATCTATTTATCTATCTGTCTATCCATCCATCCATCATTTATATCTACACATACAGATGTCTTGTAAATGAAACACCCAGTGATTAATATCCTGCTTTAGATATTTATATGTATGATATATTTTCATAATTTAATAGTTTTAATCATATAGTCTGAGCCATATTAAATGAATATACCTTATGATAATATATTGGCATTGTATATTTTTCAGGAACTTGCCCCTCAATAGTTTTTAGAAGCCAGTTTTTGCTCAAAGCCTGCACATCATGCCTTCAGAATGACTGGGACTCTCCTGTGTGAAGTGAAAATACCCTCTAAGCATACTGCAATGAGTTAGGAGAGCAGTATGCTATTTATTAGCTGCAATTACATTTGTAATATTGCACCTTTTGTCCTGAAGCTTCCCCAAGCACTTTGCAAACAGATTCTATGTCAGCATCACCTCTGACACACCTCACACCTCTGGCATGTAAGATAGCAACTGAATAGGCAAGGACATAATCATGACATCCAACTGCCTCAAACAAGGGCAGTTTTTAAGCATGAAAAATAAGAATTCTGCCTTCTGCAAGGTATACTCTAATAAGAACGCAATATAAATATGTTTCTTGCCTCCCCACCTCTGCCTTGTTTTGTTCATTTGATAAGTACTAAACAGTATTATCATTCCACCTAGATTTGGGGGGACTACAGAGCATCCTAAAGGAAGTACTCCTAAGCTGAGCCAATCTAATCATCCTGTAATTTGATGTCATATTTCATTTTGTACATTTAAATGATTTAAGATTCAGGGGCATTGTTGTGTTTAGTTATTTCACTCTTGTCTGCCTCTTTGAGACCCCATTGGTTGTTTTCTTGACAAAGATGTTTAAGCGGTTTGCCCTTTTCTTTTCCAATTCATTTTATAGATGGGGAAACTGAGGCACACAGAGTTAAATGATTTGCTCAGGGTCATACAGCAAATAAGCATCTAAGATTAGATTTAATTTTAGAAAGATGAGTCTTCCTGACTCCAGGTTCACATTTCTGAAGTAGTGGATTTAAAAGAAGGATTCTTAAAATCCAATTAAAGATCCAAGTAATAGTAAAAGTGATATTCTACTTACTAGAATGTAAACACCCTGAGGGTATGGAATGTTTTTGCTAGTTTGTTTCCCTGCAATTCCTACTTAATGAGTGTTTACTGAGTTAACATAATAATGATGATAATTAGCTTTTACTTAGTGCTTTCAGGTATTTCATTTGATCCTCTCGACAAAGGCAGGTCTACTATCCTCCTAATTTAATGGATGAGAAAAACAAATGGAAGAAGGTTAAAAGGTTTACTTACTGTCCCACATATAACAAAACTTGAATTCAGGTCTTCCTGACTGAGTTTCTCACTCTACCTACTATGCCTCCTATTTGCTCACAAAATAAACTAAATAATCACTTTTTGTTCCTGTCTTGTAGATTTGAAGAGGACCAATTAGGCAGTGTAGTGGATGGTGTCCTGCTTGGCTTGGAGCCAAGAAGACTCATCTTTATGAGCTCAAATCTGACCTCAGACATTTACTAACTGGTTCTGGATAAGTCACTTAACCTTGTTTCTACAGAAGACCTATGAAAAAGATAAAGCTCATTCTATTTCCCAACTTCTCAATCAATAGCATTTCAGCAGCTGAGAGTTCCTTAGCCTGAATGTTCTTCCATTACAGTGATCCAATCACCAGTCCTCTGTTAGGAGGGCTCCATCAATAACTAGCTTATTTCATGTATTTGGGAATGACTCCTAGAGCTTCAGTTTCAAATCTGAAAATTTTCCTGAGCACCATATTTGGAACCTTCTTCCTTGATTTGTTTGCTTCTTTCCTGGGATCCTATAAGAGAAAGCAAATATGTAATAAACACTAATGGAGATGGGGAGAAGGTACCTTAAATAGTAAATAAGGGCGGAGGCAAAGAGACCTGAAACATTAAAAAGCAAACATCTCCTACTTCATTGCTAATGCTCAGGCTGCCCTTTGACTATCTCCCAAAATATTCTTTGCTAAAGCAGCAGCAGTCTTTGATGAAAATAAAAAGTAAGATAGTCCTTTGAGGTAAATGCTCCTTCATGTCATAATTGGTTCTGATGTTAATCCTAAAATGGTTAATTCCATATACCTGCTGTGTATTTAGAGGAGATGATCTAGGAAGACTTCCTTTTGAAGAAAGGTCAGAAATAGCCCAAGGACTTGTTATTTACCACATGTCATTTTTGTAAATGTACATTTCCTTTGAAAGCATAGCCACCCGTGGGTTAGCAGCACTAAACATCTAAAATGGTTTGGCAAATTTGGAGACAAGCAAATGAGTCATACTATTTGTAGCTACTAAGCACTTCATTGTCACTGAACAAATACAGATGTAGTCAAGTGGAAACCTGAAAAACTAATCCAGGTAAAAATCTATTGGGAAGAGCCCAGATTATCAGTTCCTTGAGGGTAAGGATTATATTGTTTTGTGTCTGCAATAGGTATCAAAAACATTAGTAAACCATTCCAAGAATTATGGATTATGTGCAAGGCATTTTGTTTATCTTTGGGGATACAATGAGGAGACACAATTCAGTTCCCACCTTCAAAGTGACTACATGTTTGATAAGTTTATGTATCAGCATTTGAGGAGAAGGAGGAGGGAAGAAGAGAGAGAACGAGAAAGAGAGAGAGAAAAAATGTATTAGAAAATTTTCTCATAGTGACGCGTGCCTCAAATGAATGTAGGGATTCTCATCAATCAATCAATCAACAAGCAATGTTTATTAAGCATTTATTTATTAGATAAGCAAGATTTATTAAACATTCTAAAAGGTGGAGTTGAAAAGAGAGCATGAGAAATAGCCTGTTCAAAGTATAAAAGTTGAGGATGGAATCCCAAGTCCAAGCAATGGCAAATTATCCAATTTGGCTGGAATACAGAGTATGCAGAAGAATGATGTGAAAAAGGCACAAAATGTAGTGTAGACAAAGGTTTTTATTGTCTAAGTAATTCTGTATGCAGGAAATTCATATGAAAATGTAATACTTATATGAGTACTACAATATAAAAGAGACTAAATAACCAATATTTACCCCCCAAAAAACTTTAAGAGAATTTGAGTGTTGTAGTTGTAATTAGGTTATAGAACCACAGAAGCTTTGAGTCTGAAGGAACTGTATAAATTACTTCTACTATGGAAACATCATCAGACTGAGAAAGAACAATAATAACTATTAACAGAAAATTACAGCCAAAGATATATGAGAAGTGAGAAAATATGTAGTTGTTCTCAAATAGTTGGCATTATAAGATTTATATAAACTATTTCTCATAATGATGAAAATATCTTGGAGATTATTTTTGAAAAATTGTGGTGAACAGCAGGCTTGGAGTTGGGCAGATGGTAATCCGATATTCTAAAATAGAAAGAATGTAGATTTTTCTGTCTATAAATTTATATAATAGATATCCATTCTTGGTGCAATTCTAGAAATCATTAATAAATGCATAGTTTGTGAACACTTGGAAAAGGAAACTATGAAACCATCATTAATAGGAACAAAGATTCATCACCATATTTCTCTCTCTTTCTCTCTCTTTCCCTCCCTCCTCTCTTTTTCTTTATCACTTTCTCTTTCTTTGTATTTGTATATATATATATATATACATATATATTTCTATATATTATTTCTATATATGCACTTATATACATATATTTATGCACACGCATACATGTGTGTATTTATTACAAATATGTATATATTCTTTGCCTCAGTTTTCTTAACAAAGCTCTTTTGCTTTTTTCATATTTAAATTATTCTATAAATTTAAAACTATGAAAAAGATATTAAATGATGGCACAGTTAAATAGATGAGAGGTACTGGTTACATGATAGTCTCAAAAAGAGGTGATAAATTGATTAATATCAATGTGGAGGAAGAACTCCACAGAACTCAGGTGGCATGCCATAATACTCTGTTCTTAATCCTGCTCTGTTTAATGCCAGCAGCCTCAATAGCATGCTTATCAAAATTACAAATGACAGAAATCCATAAATAATCATCTGTATATTTAGTGACAGAATTTGGAACCCTAAATAGCTTATCAACTCAGAATAATGGGCCAAATCTAATAAGATCATTTTATAAAAATAAGTATTAAGTCTGACAAAGAAAAAAAAACTATCTTCTTAACACTAATATTCTTCTAAGAATATGTTGTTGTGAACCATGGAATACCACGATCTTCAAAGAACTGAAATTATAAATTATACAAACATAATTGAAAGACACATGGCTAGAATAAATAGATCAAAAGTCCTTACAATTATGATGTAACAAATGTCACAATAGGCATATTCTATGATCAGAAAAATAAGTATTTTACTCCTTACAACTGTTATATGGGATAGCAAGAAAGTAACAGCCAAAGTATTGTAGCAGAACTCAAGTAATTTGATTAAAAAATATAGAAGCCTTCAACATGATGAATATATTCTCTTTGAAAAATATGTGAAAGGATATGAATAAGAATCCCACAAAATAAGATATGCATGGATTGCAATGTTCTTTTTTGCAATGAATGTCCACATATTGAAATGAGCAGTATTAAAATAAATATAAAGATTTATGTGGGATCTATATTCGAGTTCAAAAACATGAAATATAGGGAAGACATAAGTAGGTAAGTTAAATAATTTGATCCCACACTTGAATTGGAATTTTTTGATTCTTAAATACATGACTCTCTCTACTTAATGAAGTATCATTTTGAATGCAGTTATATCTGAGACAATATAGCTTAATGGATCAGTTGCTGGATTTAAAATTAGGATACCCTGGATTAAAATCCTTCATGGGCACTGGCTATGGGACTCTGAGAGACTCACAAAATGAGATTTAAAATGCCTCAGTTTCCCTATCTGTAAAATGGGGAATAATCATAGCACCTACTTCAGATCCTTATGAAGCTAAAATGAAACAATAGGTCTTTTCAACTCTAAAATGTTATATCACTTTTAGAAATTATTAATATGATATCTTTCTTATCATGAAATAAAGCAATTTCTTACATATCTATGTTTTCTATTAAAAATATATCATTGTGAGTTGAAAAAAAATAAACATTAATGAGACAAATGAATAACCCACTAATTTATACCTAAGGACACCTTCACAGGTATTGTTTAAAAGTGACCAGAAGAAGTTAAGTTAGTAATTAAGTAAATATTGTAATAAGTACAGCTCTGACACACCACTTGAAGCTTATCACTCCCCAGGGAACAGATACTTAATTTGTGGCCATGATAATAACAACCTAATGAACCTCACATCTTGCTGGATAGCTTAATAAACTTCAAAGAAAACAAAACAAGACTCAATGAGTAAAAGTACATCCTTAGCTTTTCATTAAACAAAATGAGCATGAGTCAAGGCCCAGCATGGCATCCGAAGTTAAAGCTCCCCAACCACAAAGCAAATGTATGCAGAGAAATGGACAACAAAAGCCATAGCTTGGAGCCCTCCAGTTGGGTCTCCATCAGGGTTGCTCACAAAAGCCACCATTCTCCCTGTTAACAAAAAGTGGTGGGTATGTTCTTCCCTAAATCCTCTTTGCTTCCTATAATCCACCTTGTACACTTTATCTCAAGTGTGTTTTATCTGATCTAATCCTGGGCTCATTCACTCCGAAGATAGAAGAAGGAACAGGATTATTTCACACTTAAGCAAGGCCCAATCTTTATGTGATCCACAAGAGGACACCTGGATAATGCAGAATTATCTCTGAAGCAAGAGGTTCACTAGGTGCTTGAGCTGAATCATGCTTTCTAAGGCAATAGTCTTTCAGGAAATAAAGCATTTTATCAAGGTTTTTCAACAAGTGTTGTATTTGAAAAGGGACTTATTAGGATTTATGTGTATGTGTATATATTCAAGTGCACATAGATGGATGTAGGTCTTTGGATGCATAGATGGATATACAATGCAAATCTATGTATCTAAATTTGGGAAGAGAATCTCTACTATCAAAATGTTTATAAAATAGTCAAAACAAGTCAGTTCACATTCACATTCATGTCCTTCTTTCATATTAATGTTGTCCAAAGCTTAAAATGCTTTGAATGGGGGCAGGTTTTGTGGCTTAGTAAATTAGTCCTAGATTTATTTTTTTTTCAATGCAATGGCCAAGAAAGCTAAATAAAAAATAATCTAAGCCCCCCCTGAAGCTAGGGAATGTGGATTAGCATGATGAGAGCTGAGCTCCCTGGTTTGGCTCAGCAGGAACATTAAATTTAAAAGTATACATACACATATATAATGCTAATGGAGACAAAAAGGAAAGGCAATCTGGTGTAGTGCACAGAGAATTGGCTTTAGTTTCTGGGATTAAGTCTCACCTCTAATTCATATTGGCTGGCTGAATCTCCACAATTTATTTAACCTCTTCCTGCCCTAGGAAACTCTAGAAGAATACAATTGTTGAGCAGGTCCTAATCTACCTTGGTAAGGGTGAGTTTCTTCCCCAGAAGCTCCCTCTATTATTAATTTGTTGTTATTTTATTATTATTATTATTATTTTGTTTTATTAATAACAACAAAATAAGTATTTATATAGCACTTTCAGTTTTGCAAAACTTTCCAAACAAAATTCTAAGCTTCACAACTCTGAAAAGTAGATATTATTAAGCTCCATTTTACAGGTAAGGAAACTGAGATACAGAGGAGTAAAGTGATTTGTCTAAGATTAGTTTACTAAGTGTTTGAGGTCAGCTTTCAATGTAGTTCTTTCTGACTTCCCAACCAGAATTCTATCAACTGTACCATCTACCTTCCTCTATTGAAATGATCAATAGTTCTTATCAAAGAAAAAAAATAGAAGCACAAAACCTTGAATACTTCACTATTATATTCTAATTTATGAATGCTCTGGGAATGAAGTTTCTTTATAACAAAGTCAATTCTTGAAAGGAAAATCAAAATAAAACTTTTAAATTATGATACACATAACTTCCATGTCTCAAATCATCTCAATAGTATTATTCCCACTAAGTTTTGGAGGAAATGTAAATCCTTCCACCCACAATGACCATTTTTCTAAGAACAGCTGAATGTTAATGAGTTTGATTCTAAGAAATATTCCAAGCATAACAAAGCCTGGCATTCACATTTATCTCGGCATCTCCTGGATTTCCTTTTCTTGCCATAATGGCTTGGAGTTTATTGACTTCATCAGTACCTTTAGATACCTAGTACTTTGCTCTCAAATCTGCTCCACCTGTCAAACAATGAAAAAATTATTCCAACAGGGATTTTCTGCAATTGATTAATAGACTGATTACTGTTAATGAGCATCACTCAATGTGTTAACTTAGTAATTATTGGTATTTTAAGACTTCTATCTTTAAGAAGATATCCACTTATCTTTAATGGTGGAATGAAAAGTTTTGACCCTTCTTAAAGGAAATTCAGTCACTAGCCAAGCTATGGGAAGACATTTTAAGGCATCTAAGAGTTGTCTGAAATCAGAATACGTTGGTCATGAAGAGAAATTTGATTTTTATTCCTTCTACAATTCTTGTGGGGGAGATCTTAAAGATTTGACCCAGCACAAATCTGTCAGGGACAGAGGGTTGGAGAATGGGGGTGAGGGGAGCCCTTCTCTCTAGACTATGATAACTTTATTATTCTCGTCTCTGACCTTGCCTTTTTGAGTATGCTGTGAGATTGAATGTTCAGTAAAGGATAATTTAGTCAAACCTGCTTGCCCAAAAGAGTTGAGGCAAGGAAGCTATTATTCAATGGAGGCCCAAATGTCACAATCTCATGAGATCTTTGCCTAGATTCTAAAGGGGGAGGGAATTAGAAAGACAACCTCTCCCTATAACTCAAAGGGAAATGATTGTCAGAGAAGAAAGGAGAAAGAATAGGGCACATGATGGTGAATTGCTATGGAATCTTCCAAACAGTATTTCCAGCAAAAACCTAAGCACCCTGGACACAAGGCAAATAAATACAGGAGGCATCTGCAGATCATTATGGTAGGAACTGATAGCACACTGAGAAGAGACTGCTAATTTCCCATTCAATTCAATTAAATAAATACATACTAAACATAGAACAGGAACATGGCACTGTGCTAAGAGCTAGAGATAAAAAATGCAAAAACAAACAAAAAAAAGAGAAAAATATTCTACCTCAGGAATTCAATATGCTTCATGAAATTATAATATCTAAGCAGATTTTCACATATCAAATTATCTAAATAGGAAAAGGATACCAACTTGTAAGAAGATAAGGAAATGTTTTTGCAGAAGAGTAAGCATCTAAAGTGAATTTGAATAAGTCCAAAGCATCTAAGAAATGAAGTTATAGTGCATTTCAGGCATAGCCAAGAGCCTAAGGCAAAATATAGAATCAGAAGATGGACTGCAGAGGATTCATAGAATATGTGAAATCAGTCTAGAAAACTACTTGGTGTGTTGGAGTCAATTTAATGGGATTTAAATATCAAGCTAAAGGATTTGTATTTTCTTCTAGGGGCTATGAGAAGCACCTGAAGATTCTTGACAATTACTTAAATAGACCTGGGTTTTAGGAAAATCATTTTGCCAGTAATATGGAGGATGTATTGAAGACAGAAAATCTTACTAATGATCCTAAGCAAATCATTTAATTGTTTGATGCCTCAGTTTCCTTTTTTTGTAATCTGGTAATAATAATACTATCTACTTTTCAGAGTTGTTGCAAGGATAAAATTAGATAATAATTTTAAAGTACTTTGCAAATTGAAAGTGCTTTATAAATGCAGTTGGATAATAATGGCTATTATTAGCTATTAATTGAAGCAGAAAGATCAGTTAGGACTTAATTACAATAGTCTAGGAAAGACATAATGAAGATCTGAGCTTTGGACACATTACATTATTCTAAGTGATCACATTTGTTTTATAAAATTTTCATTTAATACTCATATTTTAGTCAATAGTTAACAAGAGATTTCACATCCTTACTCTTGCCATCTTTTTTAATGTTTTAAAATACAGAATATGTTATTTACTTGTTTTTTTGCTTTCCACAATAAAATCTCTCACAGTAAAGTGTTTTGGAACTCCTTTGTAATAGAGGTTTTGACATGTTAAAAAAATAACCTCTTTGAAAAATATCAGTGAATTTTAGTATAAATGCATCATAGTTACAAAGAAGAAATTGCCCTTCAGGTCCATGAATAAAAAGTGAAAAAACAACATTTTTCTATGGCTTCCTCCAACAAAAGGTCATTTTAAAATAGCTTAAAATAACCCCCCTACCTGGCTCTTACTAAGCTCTGTGGAAATAATTCTGTCTATAGACTGAATCATAGGTGAAAAATAACATAGGACAAAATAATTAGCTGAATCATCTGGGAAAAATAAGGTTCAATCTGTGGCTTTAATATAAAATATCTCAAATTGGACACTGATAGGCTATATCTACTTGTCTATAATAAGTTCAGGAATTTCCTCATTGATAAACATAGTAAGCCCTAAACTATATTTGCCCTGATTTCTATGATCAAGATAAATTGTAAGATAAACTAAAATAATGTAAGTTCAAACATTGATTGTGGACAAGATCCCTGATGCCCAAACTAGATAGATAAATAGATAGATAGATTAAAAAAATGAACAGATAAATAACTGGTCAATTGGGGAAAAACTGATCAAACTATTTGGTTAGCATCATCCTAGCAAAAATTAATAAATAGGACTTAAATTTTTAGCTAGTTGTGAAATTCAATAGGCACGAGCAAAAATAATAATTAAGATAAGTAGGATGCTATGTGCTATAATAGTACAAAATTTACAAATAAACTTCAGATAGCTCTCCTCACCCATATTTATCCATAAATCGAAAACAAATGTGAACTGTCCATCAGAGTTATTAGATAGGTGCACAAATGCCTAGGGAGTATTTAGAGAATGCTTATCAACCTAAGGTGACATGGGTTCAGCAGGGGTCAGCCCTGGGCAGCCCAGTTACATTTTCATCAATGTCCTAAGTAATGGAGAGACCATTGTTTCTTGTATTTGCAGATGATACCTGTCTGGGCCCTGAAGGGTAGAGCTGAAATACAAAATGACCTTGTAAAATAGAAAGAAATGAAATGAGAAGTAAGGTGGTGTAATGGTCTGGAATTAGATTATTCTGTTTTGAATCCTGATTCTCTAGTTCTTATTATCTATAGGAACCTGACCAAGAAATGCAACCTTTATGCATCTCCATGTCCTCATTTGCAAAATAAAGGGCCTAGATAGATAAGAGCAATGTGCAATCATAGAAAGGGAATACATACATTCATATAGACAATTCAATTTTTCCAAATTAAGATTCATTATTGATAAAGTATATTTTCCGGGTTGAAAAATCTTTAACCTAGGTTGAATGCCATTCCTTTTCATAGGTATCAACTAATAATATGACTTCTTTTGTAAAGCTAAATGAGTTAGAAATAAGAGGAATAGGAAGAGAACAAGTATTTATATAACATTTATAAAGTGCTAATAACAGTGCCAAGGCTTTACAGATATTATCTCATTTGATTTTCATGCAACCTTACAAGGTGTGATTATTATTCTTATTTTATAGTTGAAGAAACTGAGATAGACTTGCTCACAGTCACACAATTGAATTTATGCACAGTTGAATCAGGGTCATTGAACTTCCTGAGGAAAAGAGAATCTGTGATTTAGGAAATGTTGCTCTTTGAGATTATGACTCTAATACTAAAAGTAAAACATTGCATACAGTGAAGCACATTCTACCTTTCTTTTTGTGCTGAGACAGTCCATCATAAAAAATATCACACGTCTGGTGCTCAGTGAAATATAGCAGATTCAGGGAAAAAGTGAGATTGGGAAGATGGAACTGTTTAGGAAAATCCACATGCACAATATCCCCTTAGAATATGTAGTCAGCAGAATCATTGAAAGAAAAACTTCTTAAATTATGGGTTATGTTCCCTTATGGAGTCACATAACTGAATGTGGGGGGATTGTAAAATATCAAAATATCAATGCATTCTGAAAAAATGTTGAAGATGTTCTATATTCTGCAGTATCAAATATTCCACCAAAATCTAATTTTTTATGTAAACATAAACAAGAACATCCATCCCATTAGCATACAAATTTGCTTTTGTCTTTAATAAATGATAAAATTATATGTACACCAAAGAACTATTTTAAATGAAATTTCTTTATTATTTATTTTCAGTAAATATTTGATTTATATACTTATTTTATATACCTATATGCTGTAGTTTATGTAAAATTTTATTGGATTAAAAGGATAACAAATAGAAAAAATTTCAGAAGTCCTGATCTAGAGAAGAGTAGAAGTGGATGGTTTTTTAAGCACCAATTTGCAAAATCTGATTTATCCTTCAAAGCCAATGGAGATACAGATGGATCCTCCTCTGTGATGAACTTATGGGAAGAAGCAGATTTAGAGGTAGAGAGTTAGAGTTAGAAAAGATTGGATTGTGATCTGTGTTATGGGTGGGAAAGAGGGGGGTGGTGGAGTAATAAATTCATTGGATTTTAGGAATATTATTTATCACAAGTAACACCAATGCCAAGAAGTTAATCAGCTTTCACAATTCTAGAACTTCTAAGTATCTCAAATTTGAAGGGAAAAAAAATAAAAGGGTAAATACTAAAGTAAAGACCAATCTAAAATCACAAATCATCAAATGACTTCTTTTGTCAGCTTGGAGACCCTCACCCCCTCCTCCATTTCAAGTGTTTCTGGGATTCCTGAACTACAGTTATTTTTTTAAATGTTCAGAATAAAGAATTATGCTTTAACTAAAGCTATAGCTTTGTTCCTCATTTGCTGTGTAACCTTTGGAAATTCAATTAGTTCTATGATTTTATGTCTCTTTTTTTGGTCTATTTCCCTATAAAACTTTTTTTTTGAGTTTTTGAGAGATTTCTCACCAAATTAGCTCCACACTGTTATGAACAAAATGAAAAATGTTTATTGCTTCTATTCTCCTCATTCCATATACCCTTGAAAGAAAGAATCTGATGTTATATTTTAACAACTGGCTTTCTATAAAGGAAAAAAAATGTACATATGGCAGACTTGTAGGTATAATTTGCATTATTAGCATTCTCTCCATTACTTTTATAAGTTGAAACAATCAATAAAACAATAAATAAAATCCTGATTTACAGTGCTTTCCGTTGTCTAAAATGTAATTGTTCGGTTGAAAATTTAATGATTGACTCTGGGGAGTCTCTTGGGAGTGGTTCTAGTTACCCTAGGTTTAAAGTGAGGAGAGCAAAATACTTGAAAAGTGATAATATATTCTAAATATAAATTCATATCTTATTGATCTGCACAGTTCCAGAGACTATCTGAGCTAGATTAATGTCTTTTTTAATTTAAAGAATAAACTTTTCCATAACATAGCATTATCATCATAATAATAGATGATTAATGTCTTTTGAGAGAAAATTACACCTAAGATTTTATTGGTATAGGGGCCTTGTAACATGCAGTTCTTTCATCAAAGAACATCAGCACCTGCCCTGTATATTATAGTTTTAGAGAATTATCTGGAGTGCTGAGAATTAAAATGATTTATCCAGAGTGCCAGTATATTTTGGTATTGGGATTTCTCTCATTTTGAGACCAGCTCTTTATGCTCTTTATGTACTATGTCATACTGACTCTAACTCCTCAATGGCCCTAACACATGAATTACAGCCACAATGGTAACATAATCTTGGAAATGGAATCACTTCCATGAAGTCATTCTTCAGTCAGTTTTACTAGATTACAATTCCTTGGCAAATGGGGATTATTTCTTACTTACTTACTTAGTTTCTTACTTACTTAGGTTCTTACTAAGTGCTAAGTTGGTACTTAACAATTTCTTATTAATATTTCCCTTTCTTTTTCAACTCTTACAAATGTATCTTGGATGTAGTAGACATTTAATAAATGTTCTGAATGGAACTGGATTGGATTTCCTTCATAATATTCTGACCATCATTAAAGAGTTAATGAATCTCTGAGTGTCTAACAGATGCCCAGGGATTCTCAACTGTTTTTGGAAGAATCTGGTTTGGAACATATTTGGCAAAACAAATACTAGAATTTTAGAATAAGAAATATGAATTATCATCATCTAGTTTTCTCATCACAGAGTTGTTTTTATGGGAAGAAAAGAGAAATTTAAATATTATGAAGTAAAATGATAAATTCACAGGAATCCTGCAATACACATATATTAACATTAACCACATGTAATATAGAAATGGAAAACTCCATATTTTGTCTGCTTCCAGAGCCCAGTGCACCCAAGAGACACTTAATTAAGAGGACTCTAAACCGTAAGTTTATTAAACAAGCATTCTGAAGATGGTAAATCCTTTACTTTTAAATACAATTTCAGAATCCCACCCTGCTGTTAGTTACAGTTATGATCATTTGTTTATTGGCACCCTACAATTTACAGTTTCTATTTATAAATGAAATGAATTACTGTGGTTTTATCATTTGAGTTTTTCTTTCTCTTCCAATACAAAAAGTATTTCATTGATGTTTAATATTCTTTTAAACATCAATATACTGATTTTTGTCTCTAATTTGTAATAATTAAGACTATTTTAGCAAGATGTGCACTTAAAAAAAAGCCCCAGTGACTGTTCATTTCTAGATTTTGCAGGAAAGGTATCCAAAGTCACAGTCCTACTTAATGACATGGTTCTAGAAAGCCACATGGTGACCAGGAGTCACCAGTCACCAGTAGGTGAACATGGATAGATGAAGGCCAAGAATGAATGTAGTGGTACTGGCAATTCCATGGTGGCCTTCACATACAGAAGGTGATAATTAGTACTTCTGTAATGCCTAGAAGTGGGAATTAGTTGATAGCTCTAAGATCCCAGGGAGGGGAATTGGAAACGATGTAAAGTAGGCGAAGAGTAAAACAATGAAAACTACTGTATTTTAAGAGGCCACTTGAGAGGCTAGAAAACCCATTTTCTTAAACTGATGAAAGCTCCCACTAAAGATCAGCAAAATTATATTCAACCCACAAAAAGGAGAATCTAAGAAAGGTAAAATAATCCTTAGGAGCAATTTTTATTAATTGAATAATTCTTTCAGAGAAGTGTTTACTCCCTCTTCTATAGTCCAACACTAAATTAATAAACCATTAATTTTCAACCTTCCAGCTAAAAGAAGTCCCTTCAAATACTTTTCTGTCTTTACCTGCTTGTTGTATGTATATTTATATATAGATATAGATATGTTTTTCCTTCCAGTTGAAATCTATTCTATTCTTTCTAATTTTAAATCTGGCAATTCTTTCAAGATAGACTTTCCCCTCTCCCCCAAACAGAAATCTTTTAAAGCAATTTTTCAAGGCAGTTTTCTTTTCAAGCTGGTGGTTCTAAAGAGAATAAAGGAGAGAAAAAAGAAATTGATTTTAATGTTCCTAAGCAAAGTAATAATCTAACCATTCCTGACCTTTGTTGAAAGTGTATATCCCAAAATTCATTTTTTCTTTTCTTAAAATTTTCAAATTTTCAAAGCCAACTATCTTCAAAAAAGAGTAATATAAATAAATTATTATGTTTATGTTATATCAATAGATATTTAATATAAATATTAAAGAACCTAAATAAGATTTTTCAGGTCTGATCCTATGGTTGCAATGCTCCACAAGATGTGAATGTAGAATGTGAGAATAATAAGTTCTTATCTAGTCTATCTTGTTGTCTACTTTCTGCTTGCTTATTCAACTTTACTAGCTTTGGCACAATTTATTTCAATGTCTTTTCAGAAATCTTCAAGCTTACTTTTTACAGATCTTTCCTGATCCTCTCACTTATAGATGTTCCTGACAACCTTCATTAATTATATGTATTTTATATTTAGTTTTCTGCATTCATCCCTCTGTTATACTATATGTAGCCAACACCAAACCCTAGATCTTGTTTTATATATACTCTGTCCATTTGATATATACATATACATATATATGTATATATATATATATATAACAAACAATATAGTTTATAATATATAATGTAAATATATGTAATATAATGCTATATAATATAAACTTCTTGAGGTCAGGGTTACTTGAGTTTTTGTCCATTTATTAGCTACCTACTCACTGGATCTGTTCCTTTTGCGGCCTGCTAAGAAAGTAACATTTGTTTTTGCTTTGTTTTAAATCTTCTCCCATTCTCTCTGAATGAGGTAGCTTCCTAATTACCAAAGTTAACTCATCCATGTTTATACTTGATAGTATATCTTCCTTCTTTTCAGAAGTGTTATTAGGTCAATCATCAACCTTCTGTCTTGTACCTTAAGTTCCCTTCTTTCCTATCTCTTTCCCCTTATCCTGCAAATATTCTCTGTTCTCTCCTATCTAATAACAGTGACATTATTATCCTATTTCGCAGTTGAAGAAATTGAGGCAGACAATGTATATTATATATTATAGGGTTATATATCCAGTATACATGGCTGTATTTGTACTTAGGTCTTTTTGACTCCTGCCTGACTATGTATCTACTGGGCTGCTGAGGTCCTCCAGGGCAACTTCACATTTTTTTTTAAAGGAACAGAATTTCAGAGCTCTAAGAGGCCTAATCTATTCTATTAATCTTTTTATCTAAATCTAATTAATTAATCTATTAATGAGAACGCTAAAGAGAGTTACCTAAGAGAAAAATGACTTGTCTAAAATTATATAGCTAGAAAGAGACAGGGGGAAGACTTAAAATCAGGTTTTCTGGCTCTAAACCCAACATTCCCCATATACCATGATGTCTCTCTTGGAGTTTTTTCTTTTTCTTTCTGTAATTCATTGGGACAAAAAAGAAAGTAGCTTTTAAATTTAGGAATTAACTATTGGGAAATATGTAAATAGGTGAATAAAGATTAAAAAATTAAAAGCAATTAAAAAAAAAGCTACCTCCTTTTAAAATTTATGTAGATTTGTGGCCTGTAATACTGAAAAGATCCAAGATTTTTACAGAAATCTTACCATAGCCTCAGCATGCAAATGTAATCATAAAATGACTATATGAGCTCCAGACATAAAATTAAACAAGAATAGTATTCTACCCTTCTTCCTAAAGTGACTTTATGACTTCATAAACCATGATGACCAGGATGTTAGTATCTGATGTTTTGTAGTAATGATCTGCTGGGATTTTTTGTTTTGTTTTGTTTTTGGAAAAGAATCATAAGCTACCCAGTAATAAATGGTGACTTGTAGAAAAAGTGCATTGACTCACTCATGATTATCTTAGGGTATATGAGGGCTTATAATCAGAAGAAAATGTATATGTTTTAATTCACATCTGGTAACATATGATTAACTAATTGGTGATAGCAGGCACTCTACTTGTTAATGGAGTCATCTAAGTGGTAATCCCAAAGTAGTAAAGCAATATGGCAAGCAATCCATGTCTTCTGAGCTCATTATCACAGAGACCACAAACTGAGGTACTTATGAGCACAAGTAACATTTATTTGAGAGCAACATTCTTTTATTTCCATTTTATGGAGTTCCCATTGCTGATGTCAGGAAAGACTAATTGCTTTGGACTGCTATATTCTTTTGAGCAACCATTTATTACAAGGGCTATGATATGCAGAGAAGTGACATAAGCTTTCTGCAGGAACACCAAAAGAAGTATAGACATGGTCCTCATTCTCAGAAGTTTACAGGCTATGTATAGAGATGACAAGAATATTGAATAGTATAAGAAGAATACAAATTGGTATGTATAAGTTCATTAAAAAAATCATACAAGCCACAAACATATACATACATATCTGTGTGTATATATATATATATATATATATATATATATATATATATATATATATATATATATATATATATATAAGCTTGACATGGATGTGTATATGACCTTGTTATTGTCCTACACCCTTCACTCTCACTCACACAAAACATGCAACTTATTTTCAGACAAAATCCTTTCTATCTTACAACATCTCTCATACATGTCCCCTTCTCTCCACTCACATAGCACCATTCTAGTCCAGATGCTCATCATTTCTCATCCACTCTGTAGTATTATAATTAGTCTCCCGACTTCAAATCTTCCCTCCCTTGAATTCATCTGTCACTCAGCCTCCAAATTGATTTTTTGAAAACTCTACTAATTCCCTATTAACTCAGGATAAATATAAAGTTCTCTGGCATCTTCTTCTAACTTGGCCCCTGCCGGCTCTTCCAGCCTTCTTACATTTCACTTTTCTCCTTGTCTTCTATAAGTAAGTTTTTCTGACCCACAAGCTGTTTTTCTAATACAGGACTTTCCCTATCCCATTTCTGTGTTTTTGCCTTAGTTGTGACCCATTCCCAGAATGTTCTCCTTTCTTCCTTTTTCCTTCTCATCATTTCCCTGGCTTCTTTTAAGATTCAGCTCTTATTATGTCTACATGAAGTCTCTCCTTTTCTTCCTCATGTCATTAGGCAAATAATCTTTTCTTTTTCTTTCTTTCTTTCTTTCTTTCTTTTTTTTAATTTTCTGATGCTGGTGTTAAGTGACTTGCCCAGGATCACACAGCTAGGAAGTATTAAGTGTCTGAGACAGATTTGAACTTGAGTCCTCCTGAATTCAAGGCTGGTGCTCTATCCACTGCACCACCTAGTTGCCCCCCAAATAATCTTTTCTAAAAGTTATTTTAGATTAAGTCTGATTGACTGATATGAACTGAGAATCATAGGGGAAGTTCACTGGTCAAAGAGTCATAAGTTATGATCTAGAAATCACCTCTAAATTCTCACAGTCATCCCACTATCCCTAAATCTCTGAGGAGAGACATAGCAACCTCTCTCTAGTACCTGGCTCCCCTATTCACAGCAGTAAGAGTTGGGAATATTCATCCAATGTCAGTCCTTCATCCCACACGTGCTGTGCATCTAGATGGAAAAAGAATATTATTATACTGGCAAGGGGCTAATATGATCCCCTTACATATAAAATCAGGTTAACTCTTAGTTGCTCTGTGCTTTTGAAAGTCTGCAATGGGTTGGGGCAGGGAAGATAAGAAGTGACAAAATGTCAGAGGTAGAAATATTTTCAATACAATAAGCATTTTATTATGTGCCAAGTACTGTATAATGGCTATTGAGAGGAAGGAAGGAAGGAAGGAAGGAAGGAAGGTAAGAAGGAAGGAAGGTAAGAAAGAAGGAAGGAAGAAGGAAGGAAGGTAAGAAGGTAGGAAGGAAAGAAGGAAGGAAGGTAAGAAGATAGGAAGGAAGGTAAGAAGGAAGGAAGGTAAGAAGGTAGGAAGGAAGGAAGGAAGGAAGGAAAGAAGGAAGGAAGGAAGGAAGGAAGGAAGGAAGGAAGGAAGGAAGGAAGGAAGGAAGGAAGGAAGGAAGGTAGGAAGGAAAGTAACAAGGTAGAAAGGAAATTAAGAAAGTAGGAAGGAAGGAAGAAGGAAGGAAGGAAGGAAGGAAGGAAGAAAGGAAAAGGAAGAAAGAAGGAAGGAAGGAAGGAAGGAAGGAAGGAAGGAAGGAAGGAAGGAAGGAAGGAAGGAAGGAAGGAAGGAAGGAAGGAAGGAAGGAAGGAAGGAAGAGAAACTTTACTTCAAGAATATACATCTTGTCATATCAACTTTATAGGAATAAAGCACAATTTCTAATCCTAACCTGAAAGGGCTTGGGCAGTGGATAAGCCAAAGAGAAGGCAGGTGGGAACAAGAGCAGATGTCCATGCTCTTCTAAGTAGTGCTAATTAGCAGTGGCTTAATGAAACAAGTTTATCTTTGTTAGCATGTCAGTTGTATACCACTCCTGTTGAGCATTAGCAAACACCCTGTACATGATAGTAGCATTGTATACTGTCATAAAAGCACCATTTGTATTTTTGAGCAACTGTGGTATGGGACTTGCCTGCCAGCTGTCAGGGAAAAGATAAGCAGTTTCATTTCCAGTTAATTTATCTAATCCTAATTCTATTATTATTTTATTATAATTATTGAAATGCTTCAGGCTACAATCTAGAGAACAAACAAACAGTAGGAGCTCCAAATAATTTAGAAGTGATCTGAAAGTTCTAATAGGATATACATCATTATTTCACTTTTTAATACAAAGTTTAATATTTTAGATGCTCAGCTGGACCAGTTCAGTTAAGAACACATTTGAATCCACCTTCTAAGCCTGTACACACTGAGATTTATAATTCAGTCACAAAAATCTTTCTTCAGATGAAAAAAAAAAAAAAACATGATTCATAAATAAGCTTGTTTTATCGACTTAAATTATTCATCTATGGTACTCATTCTATGAGAAACCACATGAGATAACTTTACAGTTCCTGAAGAGTCTTTCTTCACATCTACTGGGCTGTGAGCCATTAGAAAAATGGTTTAAATGTTTTCTTTAGATGATGATTTTTGTGGTCAGATGATAAATGGGCATTTGTTTTCATTGCAAGGTATACTGTTGACTCCTTAGGGGAAGAAACAAACTTCTTTATAGTTAAAATATGAGAGAAGTTTGAGCAGATGGCAGTCCATCTGAAAAACATCTAGGGGTTTTAGTAAACCACAAAGTGGATCTGAGTCAACAGTGTGATATGGAATCCAGAAAGTGAATGCAAACTTAGACAAAATTTAAAAAGTCATTAACATCTTAGGCTTCCCTTATTCTCTCCCCTGGTCAGTCTACATCTGGAATACCGTGGGCAGTTTTTGAGATCACATTTTAGGAATCACTTTGAGAAGGTGGAAAATGGGGCGGAGCCAAGATGGCGGAGAAGATACATGCAAATTTGTAAGCTTCCTTCTTCCTTCATTACCAATTAGTTAAATCAGCCTCAAAAATAACATTGGACAGATAAAAACCACAAGGATTAGAAGCACAACTTACCAGCTGAAAAGAATCTGGAATTTCAACAGAAAAGGTCGGTTCCAAAGGGAGGAAAAAAAAAAAAGAGGCCAGCACAGACAGGATTGGACTGGGTGCTAACACACTGTGCCTATCAGGCTGGGGAGAACTCTGGGATCAGAGAAGCCACTGAGATAGAGGAATCTGACATAGGCTGTTAGCTCTTCTCTGCTTATAAAACAGCAGTTCAGAAGAGAAATCAAGGCTACTTTAAAATATAAAGCCAGATCCTAAATCCACCCCAATCCGGAAGTGACCTAATAGATCTCCTCACGGCTGTGCAGACTGTACAGATGCCTTCTGCTGCCTGGGGCTACTCATTGGGGTAGTTGAGAGCCTGAACAGCAGGGACACAAGCCCTAGGCAGCCTCTAATCCACATAGTGCGGGGCTTAACCTAAGGCAGTGGAACTCTAGCAGCAGCAGTGGAATTCCCAGAGAAGCAGAACTCCCAGAGAAGCGGAACCTTTGTAGTAGGGACCGCGGATTCTGGACAGACACTTCTGGTTTGAGTGCAGGGGATTTTCACATCAGCTGCTGATATCCACGGCCCCAAGGGAGGCATTGGCTGGGGTTTGTGATGCTTTCACTGTTCAGCCTTAAACCTCAGGGCAGTCCCTAGGCCACACAGCGGGGTCCTTCACTGGACACATCACACAGAGCAGCCGTGCTAAACACCTCTGAGGCATTTCCGGGGAGGGAGGAGGAGAACTCTCTCCCAGAGCTCTCTCTTACCTCAGGTACAAGGTTGTTGCATTCTACCCTCCCCCCCTCCAGTCTGGGAGGAAGCTGGTAAATAAATAAATAAACTTCTTACCCCAAGGGCAGACCCCAACAGATTTTTAACAATGAATAAGGAGCTGAAGAGAATGATGGACACCTTCTACACAGAGAAAGAGCAGGTATCCAATCCCGAAGAAGTTATAAGCAGAGAGTCTGCAGATAACACTCTAAAGGGGAATGATACTTGCCCACCATCACAAAACTCTCTCCTAGAAGAGACTATTAAAAAGTTAAGAGAGTTTGAAGTAAAATGGGGAAAGGAAAGAGAAGCTATGATAGAGAATAACAATGTCCTGAAATTTGAGTTGGAAAAAATAAAGAATTCACAGGAGATGCAGGGAAACAAAATTTATGAATTAGAAAAGGTAAAAAAATCACAAGAAAGTAGGATTTCTGAATTGGAAAAAAGAAAATAACTCACTAAAAAAAAATTAGTGAAATGGAAAAAAATTCAACAGAGCAAAATAATTCATTTAAAAACTCAATTGGGCATATAGAAAAAGAACTAAAAAATGTGAATGAAGAAAATAACTCATTAAAAATCAGGACTGAACAAATAGAAATGAATGATTCATTGAGAAACCAAGAATCAGTCAAACAAAACAAAACAAACAAAAAAAAAAAAAGAAAGAAAAGAAAAGCTGGAGAATAACGTCAAATACTTACTGGGAAAATCTACAGACCTGGAAAATAGATCTAGGAGAGATAATCTGAGGATCATTGGACTTCCCGAAAATTATGATCAAAAAAAG
Source organism: Sminthopsis crassicaudata (assembly GCF_048593235.1). Lineage (NCBI taxonomy): Eukaryota > Metazoa > Chordata > Mammalia > Dasyuromorphia > Dasyuridae > Sminthopsis > Sminthopsis crassicaudata. The sequence continues at coordinate 44,419,990 of NC_133619.1, forward strand.
AGCCTAGATTCTATTTTTCAGGAAATCATCAAAGAGAACTGTCCAGAGATAATAGAAACAGAAGGGAAAATAGGCATTGAAAGAATTCATCGAACACCTTCTGAAAAAGACCCTAAAAAAAAGAACTCCATGGAACATTGTGACTAAGCTGCAGAACTACCAGACTAAGGGAAAAATATTACAAGCAGTGAGGAAAAAACAATTCAAATATTAAGGGGCCACAATAAGGGTCACACAAGATCTGGCTGCCTCCACATTAAAGGATCAAAGGGCCTGGAACCTGATATTCCGAAAGGCAAAAGAACAAGGACTGCAACCAAGAATAAACTACCCAGCTAAGTTTAGCATTTTCTTCCATGGAAGAAGATGGTCATTTAATGAAACAGGAATTCCATTTATTTCTAAGAAAAAAACCAGACTTAAACAAAAAATTTGATCTACATGCACAAGACTGAAGAGAAGCAGAAAAAGGTAAAAAGAACTCTTGAGAACTGTATCTCTGTTGTGGATATACAAAAAGTCCACATGGATAATTTGATTTTACTGATATAATATAAAAAAGGGAAGTAGTAAAGGGAAGGGGATAGTATCAGAAAAAGGGGAAGGAGAGATAAAAAGAGGGAAAATACATCCCAGGAAGAGGTATAGAAAATATACCACATCTGAAGGAATTTAGAGAGGGGGAGAAACATTGTGTAAATCTTACTCTCATCAGAGTAGGCTCAAAGAGTAAATAATTGACATATTTGTTTTTCAGAGAATCCTCTCTCACCCCATTAAAAGGGGGGAGAGGAAAAGGGAAAAGGAAAAAGGGGAATAAGGGAAAGGTACAAGAAAGGTTCAGGGTGGTCAAGGGAAAAAAAAGCATACTCTGGGGATAATATGAGGGCAGGAAATACAGAATTAGTAATTTTAACTGTAAATGTGAATGGGACGAACTCTCCCATTAAACGGAGGCAGATAGCAGACTTAATCAAAAGTCAGAACCCTACAATATGTTGTTTACAAGAAACACACTTAAAGCAGGGAGATACATACACAGTAAAGATAAAAGGTTGGAGCAGAATCTATTATGCTTTAGGTAAAGCCAAAAAAGCAGGGGTTGCCATCCTTATCTCAGATCAAGCAAAAGCAGACATTGATCTAATTAAAAGAGATAAGGAAGGAAACTATATCCTGCTAAAAAGTAGCATAGACAATGAAGCCATATCAATACTAAACATATATGCACCAAGTGGTATAGCATCTAACTTCCTAAAGGAAAAGTTAAGAGAGTTGCAAGAAGAAATAGACAGCAAAACTATAATAGTGGGAGATCTCAACCTTGCACTCGCAGAATTAGACAAATCAAACCACAAAACAAATAAGAAAGAAATTAAAAAGGTAAATAGAACATTAGAAAAACTAGGTATGATAGACCTTTGGAGAAAACTGAATGGTGATAGAAAGGAGTATACTTTCTTCTCATCAGTTCATGGAACCTGTACAAAAATTGACCATATATTAGAACATAAAAAAATCTCAAAATTAAATGCAAGAAGGCAAAAATAGTAAATGCCTTCTTTTCAGATCACAATGCAATAAAAACTACATTGAATAAGAAGTTAGGAGTAAATAGACCAAAAAGTATTTGGAAACTGAATAATATCATCTTTAAAAATGACTGTGAAACAGCAAATTATAGAAACAATTAATAATTTCACCCAAGATAATAACAACGATGAGACATCATACCAAAATTTGTGGGATGCAGCTAAAGCGGTAATAAGGGGAAATTTTATATCTTATTTGAACAAAATAGAGAAAGAGGAGATTAATGAATTGGGCCTGCAACTTAAAAAGCTAGAAAAAGACCAAATTAAAACCCCCCAACCAAAAACTAAACTTGAAATACTAAAATTAAAAGGAGAAATCAATAATATTGAAAGTAAAAAAAACTATTGAATTAATAAATAAAACCAAGAGTTGGTTTTATGAAAAAGCCAATAAAATAGATAAACCTTTGGTAAATCTGATCAGAAAAGGAAAGCGGAAAATCAAATTGTTAGTCTTACAAATGAAAAGGGGGATCTTTCTACCAATGAAGAGGAAATTAGAGAAATAATAAGGAGTTACTTTGCCCAACTTTATGCCAATAAATTTGATAACTTAAGTGAAATGGATGACTACCTCCAAAAATATAGGCTTCTAGATTAACAGAGATGGAGATAAATTGCTTAAATAGTCCCATTTCAGAAAAAGAAATAGAAGAAGCTATTAATCAACTCCCCAGGAAAAAATCCCCAGGACCAGATGGATTTTCATATGAATTCTACCAAACATTTAAAGAACAACTAGCCCCAATGTTATATAAACTATTTGAAAAAATAGGGGATGAAGGAGTCCTGCCAAACTCCTCTTATGACACAGACATGGAACTGATACCTAAACCAGGTAGATCGAAAACTGAGAAAGAAAATTATAGACCAATTTCCTTAATGAATATTGATGCTAAAATCTTAAATAAGATATTAGCAAAAAGACTTCAGAAAATCATCCCCAGGATAATACACTATGATCAAGTAGGATATATACCAGGAATGCAGGGCTGTTTTAATATTAGGAAAACTATTAGCATAATTGACCATATTAATAATCAAATTAATAAAAACCATATGATCATCTCAATAGATGCAGAGAAAGCATTTGATAAAATCCAACATCCAGTTGTACCAAAATCATTTGAGAGTCTAGGAATAAATGGACTATTCCTTAGAAAAGTCAGGAGCATATATTTAAGACCGTCAGTAAGCATAATATGTAATGGAAATAAACTGGAACCTTTCACAGTAAGATCAGGAGTGAAACAATGTTGTCTACTCTCACCATTACTATTCAATATTGTATTAGAAATCAATATTGTATCAGCAATAAGAGTCGAGAAAGAGATTAAAGGAATAAGAGTAAATAATGAGGAAATCAAACTGTCACTCTTTGCAGATGATATGATGGTATGCTTAGAAAACCCCAGAGATTCTAATAAAAAGTTATTAGAAATAATTCACAACTTTAGCAAAGTTGCTGGGTATAAAATAAATCCACATATATCCTCAGCATTTTCATACATCACCAACAAATTGAAACAGCAGGAGATACAAAGAGAAATTCCATTCCAAACAAATGTCGAGATCATAAAACATTTGGGAATCCATCTACCAAAGAAAAGTCAGGAATCATATGAGCAAAATTACAAGGCACTTGACACAAAAATAAAGTCAGATTTAAATAATTGGAAAGACATCCAGTGCTTGTGGATAGGCCGAGCAAATATAATAAAGATGACAATACTCCCCAAACTAATCTATTTATTTAGTGCTATACCAATTAGACTCCCAAGAAACTATTTTAGTGACCTAGAAAAAATAACAAAGTTCATATGGAAGAATAAAAGGTCGAGAATTTCTTTTTTTTTTTTTTTGTGAATAAACATTTTTATTTGACAGTGATATTTGGCAATTACTTTTCAGCAGTAAATGTTACTGTGTAAAAACTTTCATTGAAGATCATTCTTAGTGTTTTGAGGGCTGAATTTTGAGCTAGTTCATTCTTTCAGACTCTCCACTAGGCAGGCCTGCTGCTCTTCCCATTGTCCCTTCTGAACTAAAAAGAGGGCAAGTGCTAGCACCCACAACAGAAAGCTATGATTCTTTTTCTTAGAAAAATTAAATTCCTACCACAAAATGAATTGAGCATTGTATATCAATGCCCAGTTAAACATTATAGTAAAGGTAGAGAATTTCATGGGAATTAGTGAAAAAAAAGTCAGATGAATGTGGTCTAGGTATACCTGATCTAAAGCTATATTATATAGCCAGTCACCAAAACCATTTGGTATTGGCTAAGAAATAGACCAGTCAATCAGTGGAACAGATTAGGTACAAAGGACAAAAAAGAGTACAACTATAGCAATCTAGTGTTTGATAAACCCAAAGATACCAACATTAGGGATAAAAATTCATTATTTGAAAAAAACTGTTGGGAAAACTGGAAAGTAGTATGGCAGAAATTAGATATGGATCCACACTTAACACCATATACCGAGATAAGATCAAAATGGGTCCATGATTTAGGCATAAAGAATGAGATCATAAATAGATTAGAGGAACAGAGGATAGTCTACCTTTCAGACCTGTGGAGGAGGAAGAAATTTATGACTAGAGGAGAACTAAAGATCATTATTGATCACAAAATAGAAGATTTTGATTACATCAAACTAAAAAGTTTCTGTACAAACAATACTAATGCAAACAAGATTAGAAGGGAAGTAACAAGTTGGGAAAACATTTTTACAGTTAAAGGTTCTGATAAAGGTCTCATTTCCAAAATATATAGAGAATTGATCCTAATTTATAAGAAATCAAACCATTCTCCAATTGATACATGGTCAAAGGATATGAACAGACAATTCTCAGATGATGAAATTGAAACTATTTCCACTCATATGAAAGAGTGTTCCAAATCACTACTGATCAGAGAAATGCAAATTAAGACAACTCTGAGATACCACTACACACCTGTCAGATGGGCTAAGATGACAGGAACAAATAATGATGAATGTTGGAGGGGCTGTGGGAAAACTGGGACACTAATACATTGCTGGTGGAGTTGTGAAAGAATTCGGCCATTCTGGAGAGCAATCTGGAACTATGCCCAAAAAGTTATCAAACTGTGCATACCCTTTGATCCAGCAGTGCTACTACTGGGCTTATATCCCAAAGAAATACTAAAGAGGGGAAAGGGACCTGTATGTGCCAAAATGTTTGTAGCAGCTCTTTTCATAGTGGCTAGAAACTGGAAGATGAATGGATGTCCATCAATTGGAGAATGGTTGGTAAATTATGGTATATGAAGGTTATGGAATATTATTGCTCTGTAAGAAATGACCAGCAGGATGAATTCAGAAAGGTTTAGAGAGACTTGCATGAACTGATGCTGAGTGAAATGAGCAGAACCAGAAGATCACTATACACTTCAACAACAATACTGTATGAAGATATATTCTGATAGAAATAGATATCTTCAACATAGAGAAAAGCTAATCCAATTCCAGTTGATCAATGATGGACAGAAACAACTACACCCAGAGAAGGAACACTGAGAATTGAATGTAAAATATTAGCACTACAGTCTATCCACCCAGGTTACTTATACCTTCGGAATCCAATACTTAACATGCAACAAGAAAATGGTATTTACACACATATATTGTATCTAGGTTATACTGTAACACATGTAAAATGTATGGGATTGCCTGTCATCTAGGGGAGGGAGTAGAGGGAAGGAGGGGAAAATTTGGAAAAATGAATACAAGGGATAATGTTATAAAAAAATTACTCACGTATATATACTGTCAAAAATATATAATTATAAAATTAATAAAAAAAGAAAAAAAAAGAGAAGGTAGAAAATGTTTAAAGGGAAATAAATGAGATTGATGAAGGACTTTAAATTCATGCCATATCTGTTGCACAAACTAAGGGTATTTACTTACTCTGGCAAGAAAAAGAAAGCTATGAGAGCTGCTTTGAATATTTGAAGTCCAATAATATGAGAAGAGGAATTAGACTTGTTCAATTTGAAGCAGGAGTCAGAAAGCTTACAAAACCTAATTGGCAGTGGGGACAGAGAGGATGAGTTTCACAGAGTCAAGTTTAGACCGAGTATTCATAACTGTTGAGGTTATTCTAAAAGGCAATGATCTGGCTTCACAGGTAGTGGTCTTTTAGTCAAAGTTATTTGACCCTGTCTTAGATATGTTGTTGAGAAGGATATTGTTCAAGTTTGATTTGGACTAGATGCCTTCTGATACTTCCAGTGCTGTGATTCTATGAAATTAAGTGTTTGTCATTTTTTAAAAAAAAATCCTTTGCTGGAGCCATGTCAAAATCTGAAGCAGAAAATTCCAAGTTCTACCAAATGGAAAAAGTTTTGCGTATGGATTATGACAAATTATATGGAAGACCCAGTTGTACAGAATTACAAACTCTCCAAATTGGAAGGACTTTAGTGGTAGTCCAACTCATACCTAAACAATCAGCCCCAACTTCTCCCTAATCATCCAGTCTTTCTTCAAAGAATTCCATTGAAGGGGAATACATTTTCTACTTCTCCCTGTCCTTCTAACTTAAGACAATTCATTCCTTTATTGTAGCTTTCTAAATGGTTCTTTTTATCAGTCTTAAAATTGCCTCTTTATACACAGCTATCATGTTTACTGATGTTTTCTCTTTGACAAGCTAAGTAAAAAGCCCTTGTTCCTTCAATTGATCCCCAAATAACAAACTGGAAGCCCTTTATTATCCTATTTTTTGCCCTTTGGGTGCTTACTAACTTGTAAAAGTCCTTATTAAAATCTAATTGTCAAAACTGAACACAATATTTTGATTATGTCGGAACTATTGTCTAGTCGCTCCTATTACAGTTATTACTTGTGAAATTTATTTCAGGAACACTTTCATTTTATTAAATTGAGACCATCACTGTAGCTAGGCAAGATCTTTTTTTTTGAATCTTAATTCTGTCATCTGAATTGCTGGCACTTGAAACTGTTTGTTTGTGTGTATATGTCTTTATTTGTTTATATGTTTGCATTTGTTTTTTCCTCAAATTAGCTTTGGAATACCTCTTGCAGAAGCTTGGATTGACTGAAGAAGACCTGCCTGTTTTTCTCCTCCACCTGAACATAGTACTTTCACAGTTATTTTCCCTCATTTCCACCATAATTATGCACTTTGAGATGCTCTTTACCAATTAGTGTTCAGAAGCATGCACACAGTAAGTACTGAATAAAAGATTTTGGATGGTCATCATGAGAGCAATCACCCATTTAATCTGTGTTACAAACTCCATGCATGACAGGATGAATTAAATTTGAACTTTGAAACCAATGTTTAGATTAATTCCATGTTTAAGACAAAAACTGCTTGTTATTTACTGGCATGGATTATGTTTTGTAATGTGTTGTTTTTACCCACATGTGGAAGATGTTAAACAGTCTACCAGAAGAATCATCCATGAGCCACAATTAGTCCTCTTTGGGCCACTTGATTATCTGGAATAAACAACAAAAATTGATTTAAGAAAGGGAGCTGAAAAGGCAGTTGAAAATTTGTTCAATCATTACACACTAAAAGCAAACAAAATTATGAAGACCGATTTTTGCTTTTTAAAAAATATTGGTTTATATAATGCATATTCAGGAAGATGTACCCCCACACACACCAAATTTGTTCCTTAATGTAATTTTTTCTATGATTTGCTATTTATTTACTTAGTTCCACTTTACTAACAAAGCTTTTATTTCTTTATAAAGGGTTTGAGACCTGTACATAGAAAACCTATTAATAAATGTATGTTTCCTTCTATTATGTCATGGTGATGTGAATGTAGAAACAAGAGTTTTATAACTTATAGAAGGTCATTAATTTACTGCAGCTGAAGATGAACGAGAGTCAGACAAGATAAGAGGAACAGATTGGTTGTGATCTGCACAGTTGAAAGAAATAATATAGACTGATCAGTCAATAAGCATTTATTAAATCTCACTTTGCTACGTACTATGGATACAAATACAAGAATTAAATAATTTCTTCTCATATCCCTCAAAGAACTGAAATAAGAACTTAATATTTCCTGGCATTTTTGCTAGTTTCCTTCCATATCCGTGAAAAGACAATACACTAACACAACCAAAATATATTACTTAATTCATAAATTATACAGCTTATTCAAAAACTCTTCCTTTCTAATTTGAAAAAGAAGCATTTTCCCACAATATAAAGGAAAGGCGTGGCTTTTTAGAAGAATCCAAACATCATACATACTCACTTTGGGCATTCTAATATAAATTAGTGTCACAAACTTGTGTGACAATCTGTGACAATCTAAAGTCATAAGATCTTGGAGATCTGTAGTCTACAACCTGATTCCAAGCTGTGGCCTCAATTCATGATAGAAGTATAGGAATAGTAGTGAGAGAACAAGGGAAACTCAGTTTCTAGGGATGCTCAGGTCATATCTAAATGTCAACTCAGACTTAAGCTATTTCTTTGAGCCTGAGCCTCAGATTACATTCAGAGATATTTCAACATACATAAAAAGCTGCATCTCAAGCCAGGCCTCTGATATAGTTTCTGTTAGTTGTTATCTATCTGTATGCTAGCTGAGTGACTATATACACTTTCAGTCATGAACTGTCATTTTTCTTAATTCTAGTTCTAGAAAGAAGGGAGAATATTATTGCTGATTCATAAGGGGGGGGGGGACACACTAAGTATGTCATTTTAAGAGAATTAACCGGTTTAAATAGTTATTCATGATTCAAAATCCCTGAGGGAGATGTACTGAGATTAAAGGATCATAGAATTTTGAGCTGGGAAAGATAATAAACCAATTTCCTTATCTGAAGACCTTATCTGAAGACTAAAAAGTCATGGATTAGTAAATAACAAATTCAAGATTAAAATCTTGTTCTTCTGACTCCAAATCAAGGCCTTTCCTCACTATCTCAAGCTTCTTTCCATAGGGATTATTTATAAAATAACACATTTGAAGCCAAAAGATAATTTAGACTCCTCATTTTATAGATGAAACCTAAAGTTTAGGTCAAAGTTACACATAATGTAAGTTAGGGAGGCAGGGACTGATTCTAGCCCCTCATCTTCAAATCTGAAACTTTCCATAATCAATTTTTGACAAATATATGAGTGCAAGTATATCTACATGGGTGTGTGTATATATACATATATATCTATATATCTATATATACATATATATCTGTATAAGTACATATATAGAGCATACTATATATATATATACATTTAAGAGTCAATTATTGATAAGTTTAATAAAATGTATGACAGGCTAAAATAATATTATTTTAGCATTCAATATGTTTTACTGAGTTGCAAAAAGTGGATGATATTCAGATGCAAAAATCCTAATTTACATGAAAGCCTGGAGAAGACCAACACTACAACAATATGAAGGATAGTGCTGAGAAACAGAAGCAAAGGGACTTCTGGCCAAGATGGCGGCGTGGAGGCAGACAGCTGCTTGACTCTGCGTTTTCTCTCAGGACTTACTTCATGACATGCCTCAGAATTAATGCTTGACCAGAAAAGAAACCCACAAATAATCACCAACAGAAGACATCCTTGAAATTCACCAGAAAAAGTTTGTGTTTGCTCAGGGGAGGGGATGAACAGACTGGGCACAGACTGAGGGCAGGCAGCGAGAGCGAGGCAGGCAGCTCCCACTGCTCAGACCAGAGTGGGGAGAGGTGCGATCTCTTCCATTTCTGCAAAATGACCTTTACCCCAGTGTGGATATTCTGTCTTGGCAGCAAGCCAGGAGCAGCAGAGAGGGTGTAAACACCAGAGGTGAAGAATAAAACTCCCAGAAAGCTAGTGTCTCTGGGACCCGGCCACCCCCACCCCCACCTGGAGTGACTCAGCTTGGTCTTAGAGCCTCAGAGAGCAGACGCAGCACAGCCATTGCTGTCCTGTTAGTGACTCACTGCTGTCTCCCACAGTCTGTAGATGAAGCTCCGTAACACCATCTAGCCCCAAAAAAACAGACCAATTGTTTCTCTTGTCAATTTGTTTTCTTCAATCTCCACTCTGACAAAATGAACAAAAAATTTAAAAGGGCTCTAACCATTGACAGCTTCTGTATGGAGAGAGAGAGCAGACTTCAAACCCTGAACAGACTAAAAGCAGACTGTCTCCAGAGGAATCACCTAAGTGGGATATGATCTGCTCCTCAATACATAAGACTCTTATAGAGGAAATCAAAAAGGCTCTCACAAGAGAGATAGAAGAGAAATGGGAAAAGGAAAGGGAAGCTTGGCAAGAGAGTTTGGAGAAGTCATCCAGAGTGGATAAAGAGATCAAATTATTGAGAAATAAAATTAGTGAATTGGAAAAAGAAAACTGCTCTCTAAGAAATAAAATTGATGAAATGGAAAAAAAATTCCATAGAAGATAAAAACTCAATTGGACAATTACAAAAAGATATAAAAAAGTGAGTGAAGAAAACACATCATTGAAAATTAGACTCGAACAAGTAGAAATGAATGACTCAAGGAAAAACCAAGAAGTAGTCAAGCAAAACCAGAGAAATAAAACAATTGAAATTCTTTTCAAGTACCTTATTGGAAATACAACAGACCTGGAAAACAGATCCAGGAGAGACAATTTGAGAATAATTGTACTCCCTGAAAAATGTGAGGAAAAAAACAGCCTGGACACTATTTTCCAGGAAGTTATCAAAGAGAACTGCCCAGACATTTCAGAAACAGAGGGTAAAAAACATTGAAAAAATTCATTGATCACCTACTGAAAGGGACCCTAAAATCAAAATGCTAAGAAATATACTGGCCAAGTTCGAGAACCATTAGACAAAGGAAAAATATTGTAAGCTGGTAGAAAAAAGCAATTCAGATACGGAGGAGCCACAATAAAAATAACCCAGGATCTAGCAGCGTCCACATTAAAGGAACGAAAGGCCTGGAATTTGATATTCCAAAAGGCTAAGGAACTTGGTATGCAGCCAGGAATAACTTACCCAGCAAAAATAAGCATCGTTTTCCAGGGAAGAAGATGGACATTTAACGAAATAAATTAATTCCATTTATTCTTGATGAAAAAAACCAGATCTACACAAAATGTTTGATCTTCAAATATAGAACTCAAGAGATTTCTAAAAAGGTAAAAAATCTTGAGAACTATATCTCTGCCATAAAGATATATAAACAACACATGTATAATGTGTCCTAGAAACTAAAGGTGGAAAGGAAATTAGATCATAAAAAAGGGTAAAGCGGTGGTACTACATCTCATGAAGAGGCAAAGGTAACCTATTATATATGAGAGAAAGAAAGGAAGGGGATGGACATAGTGTGTATCAATAGACATATTCAATTTAAGGTGAAACTTCTACTTCATTGAAAAGTAGGAGGGAAGGAGTAAGCTAAGGGGAAGGGAATACAGAAATTGTGAGGAAAAGGGGTAAAATAGGGGGAGGAAGTTTAAGGTGGGGGAGGGATAATAAAAAGGGAGGGCTGTGAAAAGCAAGTGGTGCTCACAAGTTTAATCCTGGAGAGGGGAGTAAGAGGGAAGGAAAGGAGAAAAGCATAAGCAGGAGTTAACAGGATGGTAAGCAATATAGAATTAGTCATTCTAACCATAAATGTGAATGGGGTAAACTCCCTCATAAAGAGGAAGCAGTTAGCAGACTGGATTAAAAGCCAGAATCCTACTATATGTTGTTTACAGGAAACATACCTGAAACAGGGTGATACATTCAGAATAAAAGTAAAAGAGTGGAGCAGAATCTATTATGCTTCAGGTGAAGCCAAAACAGCAGGGGTAGCCATCCTCATCTCAGATCAAGCAAAAACAAAAATTGATCTAATTAAAAGAGATAAGGAAGGGCATTATATCTTGCTAAAGGGTAGCATAGATAATGAAGCAGTATCAATATTAAATATATATGCACCAAGTGCTGCAGCATCTAAATTCTTAAAAGAGAAATTAAGAGAGCTGCAAGAAGAAATAGACAGCAAAACTATAATAGTGGGAGATCTCAATCTTTTTCTCTCAGAATTAGATAAATCAAACCACAAAATAAATAAGAAAGAAATCAAAGAGGTAAATAGAATACTAGAAAAGTTTGATATGATAGATCTTTGGCGAAAGCTAAATGGAGACAGAAAGGAGTATACTTTCTTCTCAGCAGTTCATGGAACCTATACAAAAACTGATCATATACTAGGACATAAAAACCTCAAAATCAAATGCAGTAAGGCAGAAATAGTAAATGCATCCTTTTCAGACCACAATGCAATGGAAATTACATTCAATAAAAAGCCAGGGGAAAATAGACCAAAAAATAATTGGGAAATAAATAATCTCATACTAAAGAATGATTAGTGAAACAGCAAATCATAGACACAATTAATAACTTCACCCAAGAAAATGACAATAATGAGACATCATAACAAAGTGTGTGGGATACAGCCAAAGCCGTAATAAGAGGAAGTTTTATAGCTCTAGAAGCCTACTTGCATAAAACTGAGAAAGAGAAGGTCAACAAATTGGGCTTACAATGAAAAATGCTAGAAAAGGAACAAATTAAAAACCTCCAGAAAAACACAAAACTTGAAATTCTAAAAATAAAAGGTGAGATTAATAAAATTGAAAGTAAAAAAAAAAAAACCTATTGAATTAATTAATAAAACTAAGAGTTGGTTCTATGAAAAAACCAACAAAATAGACAAACCCTTAGTAAATCTGATTAAAAAAAAGGAAAGAGGAAAAGCAAATTGTTAGTCTTAAAAATGGAAAGGGAAAACTCACTACTAATGAAGAGGAAATTAGAACAATAGTTAGAAGCTACTTTATGCCAATAAATTCGATAACTTAAATGAAATGGAAGAATACCTTCAAAATTATAGCTTTCCCAGATTAACAGAGGAAGAAGTAAATAGTTTAAATAGTCCCATTTCAGAAAAAAGAAATAGAAATTACAAAACACTTGCCACAAAAATAAAGTCAGATTTAAATAATTGGAAAGACATTGAGTGCTCTTAGATAGGCCGAGCGCATATAATCAAGATGACAATACTCCCTAAACTAATCTATTTATTTAGTGCTATACCAATAAGACTCCCAAGAAACTATTTTAATGACCTAGAAAAAATAGCAACAAAATTCATAAGGAAGAACAAAAGGTTGAGAATTTCAAGGGAAGTAATGAAAAAAAAAAAAAGTAAATGAAGGTGGTCTAGCTGTACCTGATCTAGAACTATATTATAAAGCAGCAGTCACCAAAACCATTTGGTATTGGCTAAGAAATAGACTAGTTGATCAGTGGAATAGGTTAGGTTCACAGGGCAAGATAGTGAATAAAAATAGCAATCTAGTGTTTGACAAACCCAAAGATCCCAACTTTTGAGATAAGAATTCATTATTTGACAAAAACTTCTGGGAAAACTGGAAATTAGTATGGCAGAAACTAGGCTTGGACTCACATTTAACACCACATATTAAGATAAGATCAAAGTGGGTGCAAGATTTAGGCATAAAGAACGAGATCATAAATAAATTAGAGGAACATAGGATAGTTTGTCTCTCAGACTTGTGGAGGAGGAAGGAATTTGTGTCCAAAGGAGAACTAGAGATCATTATTTTTCACAAAATAGAAAATTTTGATTACATCAAATTAAAAAGCTTTTGTACAAACAAAACTAATGCAAACAAGATTAGAAGGGAAGTAACAAACTGGGAAAACATTTTTACAGTTAAAGGTTCTGATAAAGGCCTCATCTCCAAAATATACAGAGAATTGACTTTAATTTATAAGAAATCAAGCCATTTTCCAATTGATACCTGGTCAAAGGATATGAACAGACAATTTTCAGATGATGAGATTAAAACTATTTCCACTCATATGAAAGAGTGTTCCAAATCACTATTGATCAGAGAAATGCAAATTAAGACAACTCTGAGATACCACTACACACCTGCCAGATTGGCTAAAATGACAGGAACAAATGTTGGAGGGGCTGTGGGAAAACTGGGACACTGATGCATTGTTGGTGGAGTTGTGAAAGAATCCAACCATTCTGGAGAGCAATCTGGAATTATGCCCAAAAAGTTATCGAACTGTGCATACCCTTTGACCCAGCAGTGCTACTCCTGGGCTTATATCCCAAGGAAATACTAAAGAAGGGAAAGGGATCTGTATGTGCCAAAATGTTTGTGGCAGCCCTTTCTAGAAACTGGAAAATGAATGGATGCCCATCAATTGGAGAATAGTTGGGTAAATTATGGTATGTGAATGTTATAGAATATTATTGTTCTGTAAGAAATGACCAACAGGAGGAATACAGAGAAGCTTGGAGAGACTGACATCAACTGATGCTGAGTGAAACAAGCAGAACTAGGAGATCATTATACACTTCAACAATGATACTGTACGAGGATGTATTCTGAAGGAAGTGGATATCTTCAACATAGAGAAGAGCTAATCCAATTCCAATTCATCAATGATGGACAGAATCAGCTACACCCAGAAAAGGAACACTGGGAAATGAGTGTAAACTGTGAGCATTTTTTGTTGTTGTTTTTCTCTCCAGATCATTTTTACCTTCCAAATACAATTCTTCCTTTGCAACAACAACAACAACAAAATTCAGTGCACATATATATTATACCAAATAAGATATTTAATATGTATGGGAATGCCTGCCATCTAGAGGAGGGGGTGGAAGGAAGGAGGGGAAAAACTTGGAACAGAAGGGAATATAAGGGATAATGTTGTAAAAAAAAATTACCTATGCATATGTACTGTCAAAAATGTTATAATTATAAAATTAATTTTAAAAAATTAAAAAAAAAGAAACAGAAGCATACACTAACAAGCTCTCTTAGTCTTTCCTATATTCACTTTGACTTTTAAGGGGTGATGCATAGAGTGTCAGATGAAGGAATGTTGATTTCACCTGCACAGTCTTATCTTGTCTTATCTTCAGAAATATAGGTGAATTCAGACAATTCATTTAGTAGTAGTCACTGAATCATTCTTCTTTGACAGTTCTGACAATATTCTAGCTAGAAAAATGGGGAAAAAACTCTAAGCAGTGTTTATGACAAATTTTACATACACATAAACACACCCTTCCTAAATTTTACAAAGCAGATCTCATCTCAAGAAATAGGTAAAGGTAATATAACTTTGAGATTTTGTGTAAAGAAATGGGAAGCAAAATGTGATGTCTTCACAAACCACAATGAATATCTCAGGATATAGATGTTCTACTAACATCAGTTTTATTTATTCCATACTTCTAGTTGCCAGATATTTCTTCCTAGCTACTTATATCCCGTTCTAGTTCTTGAATTGGCAATCTTCACCAATCTCCCTTGGATTAAGAATCTAGTTTGGGTCAGAAAATCTGTCTTTATAGTACTTTCACAATTTGACTCTACCTTACTTCTCCAGCCTTAATATACATTTCTCCTTTTCATAAACTACATGATCAAGCCAAGTTAATCTTCTTAATATTCTACAAACAAAACATTCCATCTATCTTCTCCATGTCTTTGTATTGCTTGTCAACAATGCCTGAATGCAGATTCTCTTCACTTTCACCTCTTAGAAATCTTAAAAGATCACTTCAAATATCACTTTTTACATCAGTCTTTCCTTGATCCCCTTTAACTGCAGTCTTCCTGTCTAAATTACTTTGTATTTAGAGTGTATATTTTAAGTATATTCTTGTAGTCAAGAAGACATAGTTTCAAGTCCTATCTTTACTGTTTGATCCTGGCTGAATCATTGCAAAATATGTCTCTGGAAAAGTTTAAATTTTTAAGAAGGTGTTCATTTGTGTTGACAGAAGACATTCCTCACTGAAGTCCCCTAATACCAATGAAATTTCAGGTGTATTTCTCCCCTCACACAAAGAGAAATGACAAAACCATATTTATATGCATGTTTCCTCTTCCAATAGAATATAAACTCCTTAATGGCAAGGATCATTTCATTTTTATCTTTTTATTTCAAAGACTAATGAAATGAGTGCCTCAAACCTAGTAGTTAATAAATGCTTATTGATCAATAAAGAGTAAAGTAGGATTCCATTTTATTCAAATACTAACTTTGCCTAAACATTACACTTTTAAATTTCAAGATTTTTTTTGAAGAGAACCAATGACATTATAGGATGATGACTTCACTTGCACATGAATTAGATTTAAGTAAGGCAGTTAGTTGTACAATGCCATCAGTATCGCTTTTTCAAAATCATGTAAGTCCAGCAGGATCTCTAGTGATGGCCCAGGGTGTAGTGGATGACTGATTCCTTCATTGTCTCATCAAGTTCAAAGTGTTCTATAGTGCCTGCTTCAGCTGCCTTTATGACCACTGAAAAAAAATATTGTCATCTGCCCTTTCTATAGGAGAAGTCTTCAAATGTATAAAGCAGATATTCCTCTAACTTACCAATGGGTTTGAGGTCTGTCCGTTACCTTTAACATATTTTAGATCACCTGCCAAGATGGTTTTACTAGGATGTGGCTACAGCTTCTTAGAGTCACAGATGAAAGCTGGATGACAAGTAGACACTAAAAGTAGATGACCAGGCCTGAAAAGTGCTCATCTCCCCATTTACCTGTTTTTCCTTATAGAAAAGACACAAAAGATGAAAGAGTTATCCAGAAGAACTATAGAGACCTAGTATGGTTGACAATAAAGGGAGGTAGTGTTTAGGAAAACAAAAGAAAGCAAATGATGAGGGGTAAAGGGAGAGGATATAGAATAAAATTAACTATCATAGGAATATTCTGATATCTCCAAGTAAATTTTAGCTTTTCCCATAGGGATTTATCCTTTCATGGAAACAAAAAAAAACATCAAGATAAGTGTTTTCTAATGCTGTTAATTGTTTTCATTATGCAATTATGTGCTTGCCTGAATCTCGGGCACATGCTGTTATTTGTATGAAATGTTTACTATCTATACTCAGACCAGAAGAAAGAAAGAAATTGTAAATTTGAGTAAAGCTCTCCCTCATAGCATCTTTTATGTTGAGTTACATTATGTAGAGCACAATGGTGGATTATATGGAAATATTATACATTCTGAGTTTGATTATATATTTTTAACTGTTTTTAGCTACTTCCAATCCCTAGTACTTAGTACAGTTCTTGGTATATAATAATCGCTAAATAAATTCTTGTTGACTTGGCTTAACTTGTCTAAGTGTTAAAGCTTACAAAATAGTAATAAAATACTTATTGATTATTAAGAAGCTTATGCTTTATTTCAGGGAAAACAGAATGTACATGTATGGGTAAATACATAGAAGATAACACACAAATTTGTTTCTAGTCTTCCTCAGCCATTTTATGAGATGCTGCAAGATTCCTTGTGAATGCATAATTCATATGTGATATCATTGATATCGGTATACTATCCAATGGTGCATCTGACAATTGATCCATACTTTTTTTTTCCTATGCTACTTTTTGCCCTGTTTTTCTGTCATTCACCAAAAGAAGGTCCATTATTTCTTATTAAATATCAGTATCATCTTTGACTCTTCATTTCCCTTCACCTTAATGTCCATCTATTTTAGATCCCATCATTTATGTTTCTGCAATATTTTCTTTTAAAAATGTTCTCCCTACTTCCCCTTCTTCTACTATTCTATTTGAGGCCATCCTTTTCTCTCACTTGAAATAATAGATTATCTTAATTAGTCTTCATGGCTCTACACTCTCCCTATCCCAAGCAACCCATCATGAATACCAATATCAATTTTGCTTCCTTATATGCCATGATCCATGGTAAATGTGAGCACTCATTTCAGATATGCTTATTTACAACCTCTACTGCTATGAGACTCTTCCCTAGAAATCCTCCTACAATACCAAAGGATCTTCCTCTTGATGGAACACTGTCCATCAGTTGCCCCTCTCTCTTTTCATTACTGCAACATTTCCTTTTCCAATCATGTGTTAGATAGAGTGTGAATCCCTTGAGGTCAGAGACTTTACTTTGCCTTTCTTTATGTCCTTGATGCTTAGCAAAGTGTCTATCATATAACAGGTGTCTAATAAATATTTATTGATTATCTGATACATCTCTCTGTTTATATTTTGTGTGAGATATTGTCATATGTCAGTCATAATCTGTTGCATTTTATTTATGCCCACCATGCTTCTGTCTCTCTACTGCCATTTGGGTTCTTATAATTTTGATTTCTTTAAAGAGAAGTTTTAGCATTCAAGGGTCAAATTCTTGTCATCTACTTGATTAGAGCCTATAGGCTTTAATCTTTTTTGAATTTCTTTCCTACTGCTTAATAGGATTAAAATCTCTATACTAAATTTCTAGCTGATTTAGCATTTTAAAAGTCTGTAACTCCCATTTTATTGTATTTTACTTATTAATTAAATAGCTCAAATTAAATTAAATTAAGCTCCCACCTTTTATTGAAACTATCTGTCTCCCAAAACCCATTTCTTTTTTTTAATTTTTAATTTTAATTTTAATTTTTAAATTAATTTTATAATTATAACATTTTTTGACAGTACATATGCATAGGTAATTTTTTTTACAACATTATCCTTTGTACTCCCTTCTGTTCTGAATTTTTCCCCTCCTTCCTTCCTTCCACCCCCTCCTCTAGATGGCAGGCATTCCCATACATATTAAATATGTTATAGTATATGCTTGGTACAATATATATGTGCAGAACCGAATTTTGTTGTTGCTGTTGCAAAGGAAGAATTGTATTCGGAAGGCAAAAATAATCTGGGAAGAAAAACAAAAAAAAATGCTCACAGTTTACACTCATTTCCCAGTGTTTCTTCTCTGGGTGCAGCTGATTCTGTCCATCATTGATGAATTAGAATTGGATTAGCTCTTCTCTATGTTGAAGATATCCACTTCCATCAGAATACATCCTCATACAGTATCATTGTTGAATTGTATAATGATCTCCTAGTTCTGCTCTTTTCACTCAGCATCAGTTGATGTAAGTCTCTCCAAGCTTCTCTGTATTCCTCCTGTTGGTCATTTCTTACAGAACAATAATATTCCATAACATTCACATACCATAATTTACCCAACCATTATCCAATTGATGGACATCCATTCATTTTCCAGTTTCTAGCCACTACAAAAAGAGCTGCCACAAACATTTTGGCACATACAGGTCCCTTTCCCTTCTTTAGTAGTTCCTTGAGATATAAGCCCAGGAGTAGCAATGCTGGGTCAAAGGGTATGCACAGTTCGATAACTTTTTGACCATAATTCCAGATTGCGCTCCAGAATGGTTGGATTCTTTCACAACTCCACCAACAATGCATCAGTGTCCCAATTTCCCCACATCCCCTCCAACATTCATCGTTATTTGTTCCTGTCATCTTAGCCCATCTGACAGGTGTGTAGTGGTATCTCAGAGTTGTCTTAATTTGCATTTCTCTGATCAATAGTGATTTGGAATACTCTTTCATATGAGTGGAAATAGTTGTAATTTCATCATCTGAAAATTGTCTGTTCATATCCTTTGACCAGGTCTCAATTGGAAAATGGCTTGATTTCTTATAAATTAAAGTCAATTCTCTGTATATTTTGGAGATGAGGCCTTTATCAGAACCTTTAACTGTAAAAATATTTTTCCAGTTTGTTACTTCCCTTCTAATCTTGTTTGCATTAGTTTTGTTTGTACAAAAGCTTTTTAATTTGATGTAATCAAAATTTTCTATTTTGTGAAAAATGATGATCTCTAGTTCTCCTTTGGACACAAATTCCTTCTTCCTCCACAAGTCTGAGAGACAAACTATCCTATGTTCCTCTAATTTATTTATAATCTTGTTCTTTATGCCTAAATCTTGGACCCATTTTGATCTTATCTTAATATGTGGTGTTAAATGTGAGTCCAAGCCTAGTTTCTGCCATACTAATTTCCAGTTTTCCCAGCAGTTTTTGTCAAATAATGAATTCTTATCCAAAAAGTTGGGATCTTTGGGTTTGTCAAACACTAGATTGCTATTTTTATTCACTATCTTTCCCTGTGAACCTAACCTATGCCACTGATCAACTAGTCTATTTCTTAGCCAATACCAAATGGTTTTGGTGACTGTTACTTTATAATATAGTTCTAGATCAGGTACAGCTAGACCACCTTCATTTACTTTTTTTTTTCATTACTTCCCTTGAAATTCTCGACCTTTTGTTCTTCCATATGAATTTTGTTGCTATTTTTTCTAGGTCATCAAAAATAGTTTCTTGGGAGTCTGATTGATATAGCACTAAATAAATAGATTAGCTCGGCCTATCTAAGAGCACTCAATGTCTTTCCAATTATTTAAATCTGACTTTATTTTTGTGGCAAGTGTTTTGTAATTTTGCTCATATAATTCCTGACTTTCCTTTGGTAGATATATTCCCAAATATTTTATACTATCAACCGTTATTTTGAATGGAATTTCTCTTTGTATCTCTTGCTCTTGGATTATGTTGGTAATATATAAAAATGCTGAGGATTTATGTGGATTTATTTTGTATCCTGCAACATTGCTAAAGTTCTGAATTATTTCTAATAGCTTTTTAGCAGAGTCTTTGGGGTTCTCTAAATATACCATCATGTCATCTGCAAAGAGTGATAATTTCCCAAAACCCATTTCAAAGAAATTCTAAAGGTGCCATGATGGCCATTGTTTTCCTCAGCTTCCCGAGTTCTCTTCACCTACCATGAAAATGAAGGATTAAAAGAAAATAAGAGGAAAAAGAAACTAATGTCAACCATTTCAAATCTCTTGTCCCAGATCCCTGCCCATCACATGCAACAAACTTTTGTAGTTTCAAGTCTCCATACATATTACTTTGCCTTAAGAGTCATTAGTTATAAACTATTTGATTAAAAGGACCTGGATCTCTGTTGAGGACTTTAACCTCCAGAAAATCTGAGCCTTCTAAGAACTGATTCAGGAAAAATAAGATATTAACCTAGAAATTACTTTTATTTTGTTATACCCTATGTCTCAGTGATATCCAAATATTTCACACTATCATGGAATATTATCTTTAGAAAAGACCTCACTGACCATTTAGTCCCCCCTCTACCTGAATGATTCACCTTCTACACATACTCAGTACTTAAATGCCCATCCACCATAATGACTAAGGAGCAACCAACCACTAACTGAAAATGATCATTTGGGATATCTTTGGTTGTTGAGTAGTTTTTCTTTAAACCAAGCCCAATTTTTTGAGTTATTCTGCTGTGGGATAACTTGAACCATTCTTTCCTCTGTCAACTGACATTCCTTTTGGAGTTAGCTTGCCTCCTCCAGTGTTGTAGTACATGTGAGCCCTCATTAAGTTGTGCTATGCAGATCCTATTCATAGCCTCTGCTCCTATGGGACTCATCTAGAAATCCTTCCAAAATGCCAGGGGATCTTTTTTCTTGATGGAACATTATTGTCCATCAGTTGGGCCATAATATCCCAATGAATTTCCCAGACCCCATTATCAACTATTAGTACCTGCTTTTAGTATTCATCCTCCTCTTCCCATCATTATCCTGACACATTATTAAAATTGAATATTTTTTCTAGAAATCTAGTTACAGGAAAGGCACTTTCGATATCATACTACTGAAGCTTTTTTCATTGCCAAAAAATGAAAAAATAGAGAAATAATTCAAACTGGCATAAACTCAGCCCTCCCCCCTCAAGAAACATTCTCCTTTCTCTGACTCCAACAACTGTAGTCAAACAGAGGCCATGATTCTCAAGTCCTGATTCTCAAATCTAAAGCAAAAAACTTCACTTACCCCTCCTTCTCAGTACAAAATTATCTTGGGAGAACAGGAAGAGAAGCCACAGAAATGCAGTGTAAGTACATAAACAATTAAGATTCTGCACCAGGGAAGACATAAAAAGTCCTCAGTGAGTCAGAGTTAGGGTTTATAGCCTTGTTTTTTTTTTTTACCCTTAGTCTCTATTTCAATAGCTTTTCTATTTTTGTTAAATATAAGTAGAGGAAGAGAAGGTTTTATTAGAGGTTTGCCAAGTAATTACATTCTGAAATGCCCTAAACAGTGCACTGAGATCTTCTCATGGCAGGCACTAGAAAAATGCAAAGTATTATTAGATACAGGAGCTTGGTTCAGTGAATATTCTCAAGAATTGTGCACATAACATATATATATGTATTTGGAAAGTCTCTCTCTCTCTCTCTCTCTCTCTCTCTCTCTCTCTCTCTCTCTCTCTCTCTCTCTCTCTCTCTCTCTCTCTCTTTTCTCTTTTATATCATACCAGTGATTGTCACTCTTTCTAAGGAAAATGGCAGACTTTCACTAAATTTCACAGGATATGGAATAATTATTTCAGGGGAACCAGATGGTCAATGAAGCAGTCACTGCAAAAACCTCATGAGGACAATTAAATTCCAGCAATTAAACTGATGACTAAAGTTGATGGTAGCAAAATGTTAATGACATACTTTTCACATCCATTTTTTGTCGGGGGTGGGGCAGGTATGGAGAAGGAAACTGGTGCTTCTTCCTCCTCCTCCTTCTCTTACTCTTCTTCCTTCTCCTCCTCCTCCTCCTCCTCTTCCCTCCCTTCCTCCTTCTCTGTGTGTGTGTGTGTCTCTCTCTCTCTGTATGTGTGTCTATCTGTATCTATCTGTAAGTCTCTCTCTTTGTTTCTTGATTAAATTGAAGACAGCTGAAAGAAAACAAGATCTTGCAGCCTATTAGACCTAGGACTTTGTCAGGTACTATTAGGAGGCTCTGGAAACACCCTGTTAATGAATTGGAAGCTAAAATCTGCTTTTAAAAATTATAATTGTTAAAGCAATCTTGAAAACAAGCATTTATGCCTGTGAAATATATATATATATATATATATATATATATATATATATATATATATATATATATATATATATATATATATATATAAGAAATGGAGTATATTCTGAGTCTCCTTTCTTTTCCTTTTTAGTATTTATTGGTATCTGAGCTGACAATATCTTGAAACAATCCTCCAAGTGACCAATTCTTTAGTTGCAACTCCACAGAAAAATGTGGGAATCTGTTTTATAGGTATATTTGTTACCTCAAATTTCAATCATCATTTAAAAACAAAGATAAAAAGTGAAGGGGAAAATTACCAAAATCCTAGCTAAAATGATCACTAAATTATAAATTGGTACATATGTATGAATGTTTGTACTTTTTTTTTAAGTGAAAAGACTACAGGTCAAGACCTTTGGGTTTATAGGACGTTTCTTTCACCAAAAAAAGTGTTCTAAGAAACAAAATCATTTGAGAACTAGCTAAAAATGAAATCTTAGTTCAATACTCTAAAAGATGAATGATTTCTTCAGTTTAGATGTCCCCTTCATCTGTGTATGTAGCTATATTTCTATGCCTTACTAGACAGAATTAATGAGGACTTATGATATCTAACAGAACATTACAACGGTCCACATCTACAATTCTCTACCACATCAAGGAAGAGAAGGCAATATATATATATATATATATATATATAACTAGAGAGACAGTCAGATAGACAGACAGATAGATATAGATAGATAGATATATAAATAATGGATAGATAAATGGATAGATGGATGGATGGATGGATTCCTTTTCAAGTCTAAACTTGGTCATTTAATCTACACACATATATATCTGTGTGAATCTATGATAAGTTAACATTATTTAATACTATATGCCATTTACTGTACTAAGTATAGTACTGTACTTCACAAGCATCATCTTATTTGATCCTCACAACACAATGCATCTAATCTAGAACCATGGAGCAGATAAATACTGACAATTAAAAGAATTACAAAATCTTCTCAAGAAAAATAAAATGAAAATAAAAACAAAGTAAAACAGGAAGAAAAGATAGAATTTTATAGATAGATCAGATAGGTTATGTTTTGAGGAGTCACAAGATATTAACTGCTTAAAAGATGTGTCTTCCAAACTAACTTACATTGGTACTTGATATTATTTACATAGGGCTTTCTTCTTTAGCCTTGTTCTCCAGAAGATGGTAGAAAGAATGTTGGATTTGACATCAAAAAAGCCTAAGTTCAAAGTCTGGCTCCAACTTTTACCAAGTGTCTGACTCCAATCAAATTGCTTGATGTTCCTGTCATTGTCAATCTGACAAGATACACACTTGCATCTCTAAAACAAGAATAATAATAGTTTCAGTGTTGTTGAAAGAAATAAACTTTATTAATTGATTCAATAATCATTTATTAAGTATTTACCACTTTACCTTAGGCACTGTGCTAGACAGAATATCAAATAAAATAAAATAAAATAAAAGCTTCTGGCTTCTGCCTTCAGTGGTCTTCTATTCTCCTGGGAAATGTATAAACATATCCAGGAACCACCACCACCACCACCATCATCATCATCATCATCATCATCATCATCATCATCATCATCATTATCAATAATTAGATGGATCTATAATCTTATCTTTTCTAAGGTCTTCCAAAATAAATAAATTCTTAATGACATTGAAGGGAGCTTTCTTGGCTTGGAAATCCTTATTATCATCAATAAAGATTCCCAAGCCAAAAAAGCTCCCTTCAATGAATAGAGCTCAACCCCTTAAAACAGTGAGTCAACCTTTTTTTGGGTGTGTCATGGATATCTTTAGCATCTGTTCAGAATAATGTTTTTAAATACATAAAATAAAATACATAGGATTACAAAAGAAATCAAATATACTTAACAAATATACTTCAATATACTTAACAAATATACTTAGCATGCTATTTTTAAAAAATATGTCAACTTGAAGAGTCTAATTGAATAACCCCTAATCTAGGACTCTAGAAATTTTTATTTTCATTATTTATTTAGTTAGTTAGTTTTGCTGAGGCAATTGGAGTTAAGTGACTCTCCCAGAGTCGAACAGCTAGGAAGTGTTAAGTATCTGAGATCAGATTTGAACTCAGGTCCTCCTAATTTCAGGGCTGGTGCTCTATCCACTATACCCCCCCTCTTTAGAAAAATCTTAAAGAGTTTCTTGAACATCAGAGAAGTCCAAATGACTTGTCTATAGTCATATAGCTGCTATCAGAAGCAGAAGTTAAACCCAGGTCTTCTAAACTTCAATTCTAAAACTTTCTGTACTAAATGAGCTTGTCTTTCAAATATAATTTGTTAAATTTCATTTCACTTTTTTTTTTTGCTGAGGCAATTGAGGTTAAGTGACTTGTCCAAGCCACACAGGTAAGAAGTGTTAAGTATTAGAGCCAGATTTGAATTTAGGTCCTCCTGACTGCTGAACTGGTGCTCTATCCACTATGCCATCTAGCTGCCCCTTTGTTTCACTTTGATGAGGGAAATCTGAGAATAAATTCTTAAGAAACACATGCAGGAGAAGTGAATTTTGATGAACATAAAACCATAAGAACAGAGAATAATTGTGAAAGTACATCTCCCTTTCTCTGTTGTAGCAGTAGGGGACTATGAGCATGGAACATCGTATATATACTGTTAAACTATGTTGTTGTGCTAGTTACTTTCCTGAACTACTTTTCCTCCCTCTTTTTCTCTTTCTAGACTTTGTTATGAAGGATGGCTTTCTAAGGAAGGAAGCAAAGAGGAAAACAAACAGAAAAGAATATGATGACAAAACCAAACTACATTAAAATGAATTTAAAAAATAAAAATCTTGATTACATAGTATTACTGGTGCCCAGGAAAGTCAGAGCTGGGTAGGATTCTAGGGGAAGCCAGAGATTAATTTAAAAGTCAGAGATTAGCATAAGAGGTAAAAAATATGGAAAAGTCGATTTTAAATAATAACATCTCATGTCCCACCAAAAAAAAAGTGACAACTGAGACTAAATTACTGTTTTAATCTACTCACTCTTTCAGAGCTCTTGCAAATTAAAATAAAATGCAATTAGAATTTGCAAGAGATTTCTCTATGCCCTGGAAACATAGATATATTAAAACATCCCAGTATCTCTTGGTACAAACAGAAAAAAAGTCAGTTGGATCAATTCAGTTCACATAAGAAAGTTGACAGAATCTGTATCTAGACAGAATCTCTCTTCAAAGGAATAGAAAGAAGCCTGCTTCCCCTGTGACATCACTTCCAGGGCTTTCAGAGAACAGGGAATGATGCTTTCATTATTGCGATTTAGAAGTTAGCACATTTGAAGGGCGAGCTAATGATTACTATAATTGCATGTCATCCTTTTCCAAATCAGATTAGTCACAAATGATTATCAATTGTTTCATTAAATCTTGAACAAGTTTGCAAGCCATGAGGGCCTCTTGTAAATCCTGCCTCTCGGGCCAATAACAATTCAATCCGCACAAGAAGCCATTTTTCATCCCCTCTCCTATTTTCTCATCGGCAAGGATTTTTGTATACCCGGCTTTCTTTGCAATTCATTTACATAGTGTAGCAATCACCCTGAATTTTTCTTAGTTAATTTTAGCAGTGACTTAAATGATCATTTTAATGAAGAAGAAAGTCATTCAGGTTTCTTCCTAATGAAACAAAAGCAGGATCCTTTCCAGTTTTAAAAGGAAAAGATTTATTTGGGGGCACGAAGGATGGGTAATATAAGACAAAGCTGAGATCTGAGTTGTATGTTGTTTAAGGCAACAATAAAAATGACATTCATATCTATGGCCAACATTTTTGTCCTGCCCTAAAACAACTTCCCATGGTCAAAATGATGAATCTGTGTCAATCAATATACTAGCAAATATTTATTAAGCATATATTATGTAATCTCTGTCAAGTGCCAGGGATTCTCGGATTTATCTGCGATCTTAATGACTCCAGAGTTTCAATCAATGATGCAGATAGTAATACATCTGTGCTAAGTGCTTGGGATATAAAATGAAGAAGTGAGAGATAGGAGCTTCCATTCTGCTAAGGGAATGCAATATGTTTACAGATAAGTTGTTCCCTGGTATATTTTACAATGTTATGGGGAGAAGGATCATTGACAACTGGATGGATTGAGAAAAGCCTCATGAATGATCCTTGATGGGAGGTTTTAGGGGGAATTAATGGCTTTAAGAAAAGGAAGAGAAAATCATTCCAGGTGTAGGGACTAAAATATATGCAAAGATCCAGAGATTGGGAGATGGAATGACTTATAGAGTATTATGGGAATATAGGAATCCACTAAGCCTTTCTACCTTCAAGTGGGAATGCTGTTTAAGGGCCAGACCCAGAAGACAAAACACAATAGGTCCTAAATTGCTTTCTTTCCCTATGTCTTTGTTACCATTATATCAGAAAATTTTTCTTTTGTTCTTATTTTTACTGAGAAAATAAGCATTGTACCATTTTCATCTCTCTGGCCTACTTGTTATTCCATAAATTCCTAGTAAGTTATATTGCATCTTTCCCCACCCCCAGAAGTACAAATTAGCTTACCTTGTTCAAGTGCAAGAGTTTTACATATTATCTGGCACATAGTAGGTGCTATAGAAATGCTACTTGCTGCTGCGATTTTCAATTAATCAACAAACATTTCTTAAGCACTAACTAAGTACCTGGCTTTGAACTAGATGCAGAGACAAAAATGAAGATATCTCTACCCTTGAGGAGCTTACATTCTATCAAAGGGAGACAGCTGATATACAAACATATTATATGTAAGAACTTTCTATTCTATGTAATATTGAGAAAACCACTCAAACTAGTTGTTTCAATAAGCTTTAAAAAACAGGGTAAGGTATTATATTAAAAGGCCTGCCTCAAATTCAGAAATACTAGTACTAGATTCAAGTTCTACTTTATAAGGCATGTTATCTCTGGAAATGTGAATAATCATTTTTCCTCTCAGTGTTCCAGACAAGTCTCTAAGAGTCTTTACAGATGGGGTGCCAATCTACATCAGTGGAGGGAATTTCCATGCCTGGGGCTGCACACATTGGTGAAATAACAGGTTTGAATTAAAAATAAAATATTCCTTATTTTGTATAACAATGGCAGTCAATATACACAAGGGCACATGTAATACTCTCCTCAGGAAAGGATAGCTTCTCATGACATAAAATATACCGTCTGAGTTATGTAACAAGATCCTGTAAACTGTTGATCATTAACTTGGTCCCAACAGTAAACCAAGCTGCTTGTCCGGGCAACATGAACACTGTTTACCAAGCTTGACCACGGCTCAATGGATTTTTTAAAATGTCTGTTAAGGTAATAGAGCAGGAAGCAATTTATTATAACCTGCAGGGATCATAAATACTAACCTTATAGCATTTTTATTGCTGACTTCTCTCCAAGGCAAGCTGATGGGTGCTCTTCTGCACATAGGATTCTCCCATTAGTAAGCAGTCTTATATTACAGGCATAAAACATTGTTAAGCATTTTCCCTCTGCCAGACGTCTGCAGCTGTGTCACATTTCTGCTCTCTTATTTTAATGTGTGCCAGTTATTGAGATTAAAGTTGGAATAGCCAAGCACTCCA
The DNA here is from genome assembly GCF_048593235.1 of Sminthopsis crassicaudata. Lineage (NCBI taxonomy): Eukaryota > Metazoa > Chordata > Mammalia > Dasyuromorphia > Dasyuridae > Sminthopsis > Sminthopsis crassicaudata. Next base: position 44,448,051 of record NC_133619.1, read on the forward strand.
CTAGATGACAGACTTGGTTTAGAGCCAAGCCACTTAGTGATGCTTATCAAACAATTTTCACTCCATACAGTAGCATAATTCAAAGACATAAGACAACCGTAACTCATCCCACATGTGAATGAGCTAAGGGGACCAGTTCAAAGTCTTGCACTTATCTATAGTATTTCTTAAAAAGCCACCAAAATGTGTGGTTGCATTTTCCCCGCTAAAAGTGAGTTTGTCATTCATTTAAAAATATTTATTGATGCATTGATTTCACCAAGAAAAAAATGAACCAAGCTTTTATGAATGGTTTAAACATTTGCTCCCGATGTGAATACCATGTTTCTCTTTCCAGTAGAGATGAGTTTAAGGATTTAGAACAATAGGGGCCCTTGGAAAATCATCCATTCCAATAGCCTTAGTTTATAAATGAGGGAATTGAGGTCCAGAAGATTAAGTAACACATGGAGAAAGGGAAGAGCTTGGATTTGAATCCTTATCATCAGTCTACAGATCTAGTAATTTTCCCACTGTATAGCAGCACCTGGGCACCTTATGACTTCAAAAAATTGGGAAGAAATGAACTTCATCTTAATGGCAGTTCCTGGCTTTTGCTAGCATGACATTGGCTTGTTTTTGTGATTTCTGGAGTCCCTTATCAAGCTTAGTTGGATAATGCAATTCCAGTCCTCTCTCCCATCTAAGAGGAGATTCTTAACATTTCCATGAATCATTAGCTTGCATTAGCAAGGGGATAAGGAGCTCCAGAATTTGGTTTCAATCTACTTTTCAACCTTTCTTTCATTGTCATTCCTTTCATGAACTCTAGCTTCTAGAGAAGGATCAACAAACTTATTCTCTAAGACCAGATCTGGTCTCTTGCCTGCTTTCCTGCCCAAGAACTTCCAGAACTTGCTCTCTTCTTCCTCCTCTTCTTCTTCTCCTCTTCCTTTTCTTCTTTTAATATCTGATAGTATTTTATTTTTTCCAAATACATGCAAAGATAGTTTTTAACATTCACCTTTGCAAAAGCTTATGTTCCAATTTTTTCTCCCTCTCTCCCTTTTCCCCTTCCCTAAGACATCAAGCAAACAATATAGGTTAGATATGTGCAATTCTTCCAAACATGTTTCCATGTTTGTCTGATCCCCTGGGTGAGTCAATTTTCCAATTCTCCAGGCAAATCTCTAAGACTCTAAGTGGAAGAACAATTGCTAATTTGTTTGGGGGAGGGCGTTTCCATACTGAGTCTTCTACACATATATTTATTACCCCTTACAATTATTTATTTGAATATATGTAGAATCAATGCAATGTGCATGCACTTGTTTATAAATGGCTGGGAGAGAATGGAATCATCCAGATATACCTCAATGCCTAGCAAAAATAATATTTTCCTTATATTTAATATTTTGATATTTGTTTTTTTAAGCAGTAATAGAAATGAATATTTTTAAAAGGTCAACTTGAATATACTCATTCTACCATTTTGACTGAATTGGCTTTCAGTACATCCTAAGGATTAAATAAATCCCATTGAATGATTGCCTTTTTTTCATTGAATTTACTGTTTATATTCTAGAAGTATCTATGAATACATAGTTTAAATATAAAAGATCACAAAAACTTGGAGAATAAGACAAAGCCTCTTTCATAACTCTGATTAGGGACAAAATTCCTAACTAATAAAGGTAAGAGAGAGTCAGTCACAGAGATAAAATAGCTACTTTTAATTGTAGAAACTAAAAAAAGCTTTTGCCCCAAAAAATCGATATTACTAAGAAGGGAAAGCATCAATTAGCAAAAAAAATCTTTGCATCATGTCTATGATAAGAATCTGATAAACAATAAAAATTCATATAAATATATGTCCAAGAGCTATTTGCTAATGGATAAATGAAACAGTTAAAAGATATGAATGAACAATTTTCAAAAGAATAAATCATTAACAGTCAAAGAAAAATTGGGGACAATTAGGTGGTACAATGGATAGAACTCTGGGCCTAGAATCAGGAAGATTCACCTTCATGAGGTCCAATTTGGCCTCATAAACTTTTTTTTTTTTTTTTTTTTTTTTTTTTTTTGCTGTACATTTCTTTTTTTTTTTTTTTATTATATATATATATATATATATTTTATAATATTATCCCTTGTATTCATTTTTCCAATTTACCCCCCCTCCCTCTATTCCCTCCCCCCGACGACAGTTGGCCTCATAAACTTATGAGCTGTGTGATTTGGAAAAAATTATTTCAACCTGTTTGCCTCAATTTCCTCTTTTATAAAATGAGCTAGAGAAGGAAATGGCAAACCACCCTAGGATCTTTGTCATGAAAACTCCAAATAGAGTCATGAAGAATCAGACACCACTGAAAATCAAATGAATAAAATATGAAAAATTACTTCAAATTATTAATGAGGGAATGTTAAATAAAAACAATGCCTTATGCGCAGCAAATTGATGAACATAAAAAATGAAAACAGTCAATGTTGGAGGGGCTGAGAAAAACAAACACATAATGAACATTGGTAAAGCTGTGGAGTGGCTTAAATATTTTAGAAACCATTTAGATTTATGTTAAAAAGTGATTAAAATTTCCAAATTTTTTGAATCAGAGATTCCCCTGCTAAAAACATGCTTCAAGTTAGTCAAAGGTTAAAAGAAAAGTCATGAGACTTTTCTCATGAGACAAAAATATCAGTCCTTTTTTTTTTCTTTTTTTTTTCTAAAAACTACTTTTTAAAAGTCTTTTGATTTTAGAATGCTTATCCAGATTGTGGTACAAGAATATCCTAGAAAATTACTGACTTCCAATAAATATTAAAAAAATTCATAGAATCACAGAAAGAAATGTTAAGCAATGCAGAATCAAATAAAGTAAAACCAGAGGAAAATATACACAATGAGTACAGCAATATAAATGAACAGAACAACTGCAAAAACATCATGTAGTGCCAGAGAAACTGAGCAAGATAGAGATTAGAGAGTATTTAATAATTTATTAAATGGAGAGAGATACTGGGACCAATGCATCCATGTTTGGTGCCAGGGCACAATCAGAGTTCTCAATGACAGATATATATATATATATATATATATATATATATATATATATATATATATGTGGCTTAGACTTAGAGGGTAGACTGAGGAAGGGGAGGAGTCAGGGTGCTGAGAGCAGGAATGGGACTGACAAGGTAGGGTGAGCCTCTGGAGAGGGGATGACAATCAGGGGGAGGCACCCCGGATGGGGAGAGGCATCTTGATAAGACAGTATCTGATGTTCTAATGGCTTGGGATGGGGAAGGTCATTCTTATGTTCTATCAAGTATTCTGATAAAAAGGAAGGGGAGGTTTTGGAAAACTGAGAAGCAGGGAAACCAAGGCAGGACTGGGTCAGGATAATTAGGGAAACTGAGTTAGGGCAATAGAAGAGAACTGTGACATAACAATCAACAATATAAAACTCAAAACTAAACCCTCTGTCCTTAAAATAAATGAACTTGACCCAAGTAAAAAGCCCAATACCTTCCACACAATTTTTTGCTGAGTGAATAGGGCCTGAAATGGTCAAATGTTGCACATGCTATCTTATTCAACTAATGTGCTAGCAAATTTTGAGCCCCTTCTTTTCTTTCTTTTCTATTTTTTGTCAGAAGAAATGGCTTGCTAGGGAGGGAGGAGAAAAGATTGAATATTTGGAAAGAGTCATATAAAAATATAAACGATCGATCAAAACCATGAAAAACAAAATTATAAATATTTCACTCTACAGATAAACTACAAACATAAAAAGTTGACATTTGAGCTTGCTATAGCAAAGTTACACAAAAAAAAATCTGTCTATTTTGAATACTTTTGACTTCTGTCTTATTAGATATCAAAAACAACAAAAAAGTCATCAGTGAGAAAATTCTGAACTGAAATCCACAAATGGAAAAAATTGTTTTAGATTATTTGTTTATTTTTAATACATGTATTAAAAATGATTCCCTTATTTAAAAATAAATAGAAGCATGACCAGAAAGAATGGCCTGAGCCAATGTAAATAAAGTGGATGGCAACAGAGATATGTACTTGATCAGATATGTATATATACATACAAATACACAAAGATACACACAAGAATACAGTATGTAGGTATGTGAATGTGTACATATATGTGTGTGAAAGACTTAAGATTTATTTGACTGTCATCTCCTAATCAGAGCTTCTGAAGTTTATTTTCTATTACTTGTGAAAATTTTGAAGTCTTGTTAAAAAAAAAAAAAAAGAAAAGAAAAGAAAACTATTTTAGGATAGCATCTGCTAGATTTGGGGCTTTCTTTTGATGTCTTCTAAAAGCCTTTTGATGTGGACTCCATATACCCACACACAAAAATACATTTTCATCTTTAGATATGTGTGTGTTTTAAAAGATTAAAACCTTGACTGCATCAGATCCAGACATTTTGAGCTTCGGGCCTCCAAATCTTAGAGTAAAAAGCGTCTTAAAGCATATATAGAGGTGGGGGTGGGTGGGGCAGAAAGGGGACTTGTGGCTGAAAGAAAGAACTGAGACAATTCCGATGCTTCAGACTTCAGAAGCTCTTCAAGAGCTAGGGATTCTGGGGAGGAAGGAACAGAGCCCCATGTGATGTGGGCATGGATGACTTGCACATGGCAACGCTCCCACTGTGGCTGTCCATTCTGCTCTGGCAAATAGAGGCTGGTGATTCAAATTGACACGAATCCTGCTCTCCCTGGCTCCATAAGGAGTGAAACTTGTCAATTTGAATATCCTGCTTGTAACACTAGAACTGCACTGCCAGGGACAATGGGGAGGGAGTGAAATGTGGACTCAATCAGGAAGGGGCCTTCTGGCCTGGCTGGGCTGCTCTGGGTCAGTTGGAGTGTAATAGGAAAGCTTAAATCCCATCACATTTTTGTCAGAGAAAAGTTGGGGGTGGGGCCTTTGTTTTTACTTTGGGAATAATGGGGATGAATTAATAAGAGAGTTCTTCCACAGGCAGAATAGAACTTCTATCTCAAAGACTGAACAAATTCTAACCCTTGATGTTGTATTTTCAGAGGCCCTTGATAGCAGAGATGTGAAGCCATGACATGCAAATAAAGTGGGTTGAAGTAGAGCAGTGCTGTGCAAAGTCAGCAGCTTTACTTTCTCCTCAAGAGCCATCTGGTCCAGTGGCCAGAGACAGATCAGGATGACTGGAGGTGACCCTGCATGCAGTGGGGGACTTGACCTTTTTAAGCTAAAGTCTTTAACAGGTCTCAGTTTGACTGGGGCAATGCACAACCCACAATTAAGGATAGGTTAAAAAAATGAGGCAGAGAATAGCTTTTTTTTTCAGTCAAAAAAAAAAAAAAAAAAAAAAAAAAACCTCAATCTGGGATGGGGAAGAACCTCAGGGTTTTTGGCCAAAACAGAAACAACTGCTATTTACATTCACTCTGAGCCAATCAAGGCTCAGACAAATGGGGCTTAGTCTGGCATCTATTGCTGGTCATTCAATGAGATCAAGAGCAATATGGGTCTAAGGCATGATCCTAGCCTGTAAACCCCAAGATACCTTGTAAGGTTTCAGCAATGAAAATTTACATTTGTTTGAGCAGAATATCCCCAAGTAAGTGTATGATAACCCATGTGGACAGAGAGAAAAGAAGAGAAAGAAAAAAGAAAAGAAGAGAGGAATAAAAAGGGTAGAAGAAAAGAGGAGAGGAGAAAAGAAGAGAAGAAGAGGAGAGGAGAAAGAGAAAAGGAGTGAAGTGGATGAGAGGAGAAGGGAAGGGAGGGAAGGGGAGAAAAGAAGATAGGAGAAAAAAGGGGAGAGGAGAAAATAGTTGTGTTGCCTAACTGGCCAGACAGTTAGGTCTTCAATGGGGCAGCTCCTACTCTTTTTTCATAGAGGTTGTTTTTGTCCTTCATTCTTGACAAGAAGAAGAAGGAAGAAGGAAGAAGAAGGAAGAAGAAGAAGAAGAAGAAGAAGAAGAAGAAGAAGAAGAAGAAGAAGAAGAAGAAGAAGAAGAAGAAGAAGAAGAAGAAGAAGAAGAAGAAGAAAGAAAGAAAAGAAGGAAGAAGAAAAAGATGATGAAGATGAAGACAAGAAGGTGAAAGAGGAGTAAAAGAAATAAGAAAAGATGGAGGAGAAAAAGAAAAGGAGAAAGAAAAGAAGGAAAAAAGGAGGAAAAGGAAGAGAAAGAAGAGAAAGAGAGGAGGAGGAGAAGAAGGGAAAAAGAGGAGGAAGAGAAGAAAGAGGAGGAGAAAAAGAAGACTTTAGACTCATCTTACTTCATTTTAGCCTGAGAATTGAATTACCATTTTAAAAATTCTCATTCACTGAAATTTTCAATCTTCATCCACTCTATGCTGTTATTTCAAAGAGATAGACAATGATAGGTTCATGCAAAGGTACAACAAGCTATTTCATAAAAGTAGTATTTAAATTTTGATTCATTTTGCAGAATATGGAACTGATGCTATTGTTATTCAATGAAATTATTTCTCCTAGTGGATTTACCTTGAGAATGCATTCTAAATCAGGGAGGTATCCATTAAGTTCAATTATATTTCCTGAGAATTTTCAAGGTAAAGGTGAATGGGATAATGAGGACAACTTTTGTGTCTCAAAGACTAGGCTCTATCCTTTTTAGCCCAGGATATGGAGATCTTGTCACAGCCTTTCTATATTATTCTCCTATGGATCAAATGTGCAAATGCCATATGTCCATTCAGTAGCACGCATTTGCTACTCATACAAAATAGTAACTCAATTCACTAAACTAATTCCCGAAATTCTGTAATATGATTCTGGAAAGCTTTTCCTCTAAAATTTAAATTTATTGAAGGATGAATTTTGAAGAATGGAAGATAGTACAAATGGAAAGCAAAGTTTTTGAAAATTTCAGTGAATGAGTTTTTAAATGGTAATTCAATTCTCAGGCTAAAATGAAGTAAGATGAGTCTAAATTCTTCTTTTTCTCCTCCTCTTTCTTCTCTTTCTCCTCTTTTTCCCTTCTTCTTCTCCTCCTCTCTCTTCTTTCTCTTCCTTTTCCTCCTTTTTTCCTTTTTTTCTTTCTACCCTATAACTGATATTTTTTAAAGGGATGATGCTTATCTGTAAGGATAGATATAGAAACTGAACTAGAAATTTAGATATTTAGTATGAATGATTAAAGTTATTTAAATTTATTTAAATTAAAGTTATTTAAATATTTAAAGCAAATTTAAATATACATTTACTGCATTTGAAATAATTTATTGTTGAGCATATGTATCCCCAGGAGCTAAACAGAGAATTAAAGCCTCAATGTATGCCTAAATATTCATAGCAACTTTTTTGATGGTGGCAACAACTACAACAACAACAATAATAATAATAAAAGTTGAAACCTATCTTTACAACACAGATTTAGAATTGAAAGGGACTTTAGAGATTATTGAATCCAATTTTCTTATTTTGCAGATGAGGAAACTGAAATTCATGTGAAATGACTTGCCCAGAGTCACACAGCTTCTAAGTGTCTCAAAGTGGATTTAAACTGATTCTAAGTCCAGAACCTTTTTATATCTGCCTCTATCATGTGGAGAATGACCAAACAAATTATGACATGTGACTATAAACAAATACTATTGGACCATGGGGAACAATAAATAAGAGAAATACAGTAGAGCAATATATGGAGTTTTTATGAATTGATTCATGTAGTAAAGTAAGAAAAAATAAGGAAAACAAAATGCACACTGCACATTTCATAAAAGTGCCAATAGTTTATGAAACAGCTTTTTGCTCACGGTTCAGAAGTGGAGGCCCCTAGAAGCAGAATATTGCATGGCTCATTGCCTGATTGTCTTTGATTAATTGTTTTGATCTGCTACAATAGTTCAAAATCTTCATTGGCTAGTGACTACGGTAGAAAAAAAAAACTAAGAGATCAGAATTTATGGCATTAAATGAATACTATATCTCTGAGGTACATATACACTTTAGGAAGAGAAGAAAAATGCTTTTCCTTCATATATTCAACCACAAATCCACTACTACATAGAAGTTCCATCCCCCCTAGGGCAGAAAATGCTGAAGTGGAAGCACAGAGACTTTTGGGAGAACTGCACCTTTAGGAGAGCATCACATCAAATCCTCTGACCTCCTAAGCTCTTGGAGAGCTATCCTCTGCATTTTGTGTCTGCCCAATCTCTAACCACCCTGAAGGATCAGAGTCCAAATGCTGGGTTTTATTTTTTCAGAAAAGGAAGAACTGTTGACCTGTAAAAGGATATGCTGACCAAAGATGTGTAGTTCTACAATGTCATTTAAAAGCTGGCAAAATATTTTCAGATGACATAACACACACACACACACACACACACACACACACACACACACAAAACTTGGAAAGTTTGATGATATTTGCAAATATTTGTTCCCATACTGAATTAATGTAATTTGATGTAATGCAACACTTTATCTGGTATTTATATACCCATATATAAATACATAAGTATGTATACATATACATAACTACAAATGTATAAATGAACATACACATGAATATATATATCTACAAATAAACACACATGTGTATAAATATGCATGCGTATATACATCCAAATATATAAATACACATGTGAGTAGATAGGCAGACAGACACACATATTCAATTCAAGTAAATAAACACTATTTGACCATCACTACTCTAGGCATTGAAAGCACAAAAAGAAAAATAAAGTTACAATCCCTCTCTTTAAGGAACCTTCTACTTAGGGGAGGAAGGGGAGATTAGTTCCAAAATACAAACATATAAATCCATACAAAGTATGAATGAAAGAGGTGAGTAGAAAAGGAGAGGACAAAAATGTGGAAGGGAAAATAAAGAGGGTTCTGCTGCTTAGAATTGAAGAGAACTTTGGATTCCAGGAGACCGAAGGAGGATTTCAGATATGGAGATAGCTTTGAAAAAGCATGGCAGCAGGAGATAGAAACTAATATAGAAAATAATAAGTAATTCAGTTGGTTTAGAATGCAGAATGTTAGGGTTATGGTTAGAGTCAGGTGGAAGTGGAGGAGTCTATAAGAGACTTTTCTAGGTAACTAATTTAAAAATTAGAGTAAAAACTCTGGTGGGCTTTGTACCATGCTAACCCAAAGAGTTTGCATTGAGTACCTATCAAAAGAGGTGCTGGGAGGAATATTAGGAGGCATATCCTAACACTATTTGTTTTCATTTTTGCCTTCCAGACCTAAAAGAAATATGAAGGATTTTGTAGATCACCGTTTAATGGATGACATCACAAGCGTTCATATGGATTTTGGACTGTGATGAGCATCTATTTTCAAAGGAAATTTGTTTCAGCAAGCAATCAAATCAGTTGACATTTATTTACCAGTTACTGTTGGCCCCATCCTGTGTCAGACACTAGGAACACAAAGACTAAAAGCATCATGTATGACTGCTCAGGAATTAGAATAGCTGGTTTTGATGCTACCCCTAATATTACTTGAATGACCCTTGATAAACTTCCAGCTTCAGCTTCCTCATCTGTAAAATGGCATATACCCACATGCCCTGATTTCTCTGTTTCATTTATCAAAGCATTTGAGAAAGTTGGTTATTCTAAACTTTTTTCTCACTTACTAAAACTTCCTGCTGCTTCCTGACCTCTCCCCCTTCTTCTGAGACAATCATTTTGGAAGAAAAATAAACTAGTCTGAAAACTCTGCAGGTCTTGACGAACATATCTCACCTAGAAATCACAATGTACCCCAATACCCATGTTCCTCTTCCTCATCATTAAACCATTTGTGAATACACACAAATCTCGCAAAAATCTGTTTTCAATAAATTTGGCTTAAGATACATTAGCATTCATTATACAGAGACTTTCATATTTCTGATACAACTGCTACTTACCACAAAACCATACATTTAGAAAGTATTTGTGATGGGTAGTGTGGAAAGTAGGGGTAACAAGATGACAAAATGAAGTGGATGTCAGAACTGGAGTCAAGAAATTTGCTGTTGCAAAAGCCAACTAGCTTTTATTGGGATGTTAGTTATCTCTGTAGATTCTCCCTGAATCTACCTCAGGAAATCTGCAGCTGCTGTCTGTCTTTCATTCCCAGGTACTTCAATATGTAGATTTAGACACAGTTGCTGTTAGGAAATGCACAGTTTGTTGAGTTGCTCTCCTATCATTGCCTAACTGCATTGGGCCCATTAGAGAATATGGGTCATTAGTTTCTCCGGCTACTAGTACTGCTAAAGTATACTCTGTAGCCCTCTTACTTAGACTTACTTAGTGCAGTTTGTAATGAAATAATAATCAACTTTACAAGTCACCACTAAAATGGATATAATTTTTAGCAGTCACTTGGCCTTTTAATTTCTGAATGGATTTTGCTACACATATTTAGCACGAGGGGACCCATCCCACTAACTTGTATTTTCTAGGCCCATTCCTACAATTCTCAAATCATTTTACTTTCACACTTGTATAAAGCTAATCTTACCCTCATATTATTACATAATCTTTTCTCTCCTTTGCAAATCTCCTTTCCTTTTCTTTATTATACTTTGGCCTTCTGATAACAATTTCCCCAATGTTTGCACTGATCAAAATTATTTTTAATTTTAATATTGTGTTTAAAGTAGTAACTCCTCTCTCTCCTTGCCCATCATCCAGAAACATAATAATTCTTCTCTTCTTCATCATCTGAGCACATTAGATACAAATATGAGAAATTTCAATAACTAGATTCTCATTTGATTAAGGTAGTTTTGTATGTTGCATTTGTTCTTTGCCAAATAAAAGGCTACACATCTGTATACCACACTCTTATTTTGATATATTATATTTGATATATGAAATGTTTACCCACGAGCTGTTTCAGCCCAGGGTGAATTTTTATGACCAACTAAGCCTCTAAAACAGTATTTATAATGTAAGTGCTGAGACACCATTATTTATTGTAGAGTACAATAGCGAAAATTGGTTCTATAACAAATACGCTCTTGTTATCAGCTCATTAGTCTATTGTGGTGACATTGACAAGCCATGCCATGGGCAATACAATATCTCTAATGAAATGTATTAATTTGCTATTTCAAAGAAATGTGGGGAGTTGGAAATACTGTACACTTTATAGCACAACTCAAAGGAAAATAGATTTTTAAAAAATTATGCCTTATACATAGGATTTTTATACTTACCAACTTATAAACAGTCTCACTAGCTTCTCTCCCACTTACAAAAAGCCAGGTGATGAGGATATAGCTGACTACAATGAGAAGAAATAATTCTAAGGGATAAGGATTTTTTTTGAAATTCATATCATAATTTTTCTTTGTTCTAAGACTAACTTCTCTAACATCCAGGATCATTTCTTTTTTTCTTTTTTTTTTTCTTTTTAAAAGTTTTTTTTTTTATTTTCAAAACATAGGCATTAATAGTTTTTAACATTCACCCTTGCAAAATCTTGTGTTCCAATTTTTTTCTCCCTCCCTTCTCCTAGATGGGAAGTAATCCAGTATATGTTAAACATGTATGATTCTTCTATACATATTTCCACAATTATCTTGTTGCACAAGAAAAATCAGATCAAAAAGGGGAAAAAAGAAAGAAAACAAAATGTAAGTAAAAAACAAAAAAAATATATGCTGTGATCCACAATCCTGTCTCTGGGTGCAGATGGCTCTCTTTCTCACAAGATCATTGGAATTGGCCTGAATTCCTTTGCTATTGAAAACAACCACGTCCATCAGAATTGATCATTGTGTAATCTTGTTGCTGTATACAATATTCTCTTGGTTCTACTCATTTCACTTAGCATCAGTTCATTTAAGTCTCTTTAGACTTTTCTGAAATTATTCTGCTGATCATTTCTTATAGAACAAAAATATACCGTAGCATTCATACATCATAAATTACTCAGCCATTCTTCAAAAGATGGGCTCAGTTTCCAGTTAGGACCATTTTCCTTAAGCCCATTACTTTATAGTGAAGTAAGAGGACTTTCATCCGATAGCTTGGGAATGTTCCTAAATAAGAATTCTAGATCACTGGGTGAAATTTTCAAGAGTAAAACTTTTGAAGCTGACCCTTCTGTGGATTGGGGAAGAGTATGTAATGGGAATACTAATGAACCCATTATTATTACTTTATAAACCTTTTGGTCCTAGGGAAAAAAGTGAACTAACGTTTTAGTCAGGACAAAGGACAAATGCCAGCCTTTGGCTGTGAGCCATTAGTAAAGCCATAAACATTTATTAAGCACATACTATGTGTCAGGCAGTCTACTAGATTCAGAGAATACAAAGAGAAAATGAAACAATGGTCAATTGGTGTAGTTAATGGAGCTCTAAGACTGAACTCAGGAAGACCTAAATTCAGTTCCACATTCAGATACTTACTTGCTATGGGACCTTGGACAAGTGACATAACCTGTTTGCCTCAGTTTCCTTAGTTGTAAAATGGAGACTATAATAGTGTCTACCTCCAAGGTTTTAAATAAAAATCAAATCAGGTAATACTTGTAAAGCATTTAACATATTGCTTGACAGTAGGTACTTTATATATCCTTTCTCCTTAGAGTTGACATTCTATTAGGGAAAGACAATATATAAATATACAAATGTAGATAGAGAGAAACTAGCAGCTGGGAGGATCACGAAAGATTTCATGTAAAAGATGAGACCTGAGCTGACCTTTGATTTTAAGAGTTAGAGTAGAAGAGAAAGGACATTAGAATCATGATGAATTCTTTTTTCCCCAAGAAGGGGGAATAGAAACTGTAGTATTGAGAATAGCATTAGGTCCAGTTTTAGTGCTCCATAAAATGTGTGTCTAAAAGTACTAGGCGCAATCCTTGCATCCTGATTGTAAAGGGCTTTAAATGCATTAGATATTAAGGTCTCTCCATATCTGGAAAGGGAAGAGGTGATCATGATCAACCACCAAGTATTCATCAAAAACAAGTCATGTTGGGCTGATCTAATTTCCCTTTTCTTAATGGAATGGTTTCTAATGGATTACACCAATGATGTATATAGGGATTGCAAGAGGTCATTTGATAAATTGTAGAAACAATGAAAAATTGTGAAATAGTTGATAGAAAGGTAGGTAAATACGAGTGAGAAGATCCAAAAAGCCATAACTAACAGGCCAATATCAATCTGACTGTATATCTCTGATGAAGTAGTCTATCATCCTCTTTGTTATGTTGATAAAAACATAGATTATAGATAAAGACAACTATCAGAAGACAAAAATAGGGGGAAGGAGTATAGATAATATACTAGATAAATACAATGGATAAAAAATTTGATAGCCTATAACAATAAACTGATACAATGTTAAAAAAAAAAAACAATGAATTAGTTGCAAGATGAAAAACACCTGATGATATATTATACCATTAGAAAATGAACTAGATATTTTTTATTTTTAAAATTTTATATATTTTTGATTTATGAAACAAAAGAAACATTTCTATAATATGGTAGAATTTTTTTTAAAGGTAATTACACATGAAACTGCAAATCTACTATGGATAACTTGCTATTTCTTTTAAAATATATTATAAATTAATCTTTTTTGTTTGTTTTTTCCTTACATTCCCCCCAACTATTTAAATGGTCTGAAAACTTAAAATGAGCTAAAGGTCTGATATTGCAGGCCAAAGAACTAATTAGACCATAGCCTCTGTTAAAAGGAGCATAGTATCCAGAAAAAGGGAGATAACAGTCTCATTGTGTTCTGTCATAAGACCATATCTTAGGTTCATAAGATTACAAATTTCAGTACCTCAGAGGTAATATAATCCAACTCCCTTATTTTGGAGTTGCAAAACTTCTCACATAGGTTAAATGATGCTTACAAGTTTACATATAGTTAAATCTCAGAGTTGTCATTTAAACCCAGTTTTCAACTTCTCGTACAAAGCTATCTAAATGATTACGTTCACTTTTGAGCACCATGTTTTAAAAACATAAATGTGAATTGTTATCCTTTTTCTTACAATTATAATAATTTATAAGATGGTAAGGAGCAGTTAGGTGTCTCAATGGTCGGAGCACACAACCCGGTATAAAAAAAAGACCTATATTTTAAATCCAACTTTATTAGCTGTGTGATCCTGAGCAAGATACTTCATTTGCCTCAGTTTCATCATCTATAAAATAAACTGAAAATGGCAAACCATTCCAGTAGCTTTTCCAAAAAATAAACAAATAAAAGCAAATAGGGTCACAAAAATTAGGATTCAAGCAAAATTACTGAATAACAATAATATCAAAAATAAGATACTGAATTCCCCTAGATGTTCCTATTTGTAAATGGTATTTTCCTGGTTGTACCAAGTTCCAGCATAAAAAAAATTTACAGTCATTTGTAAGTGACCAATCTAATAATCAACAGTGGAAAAAATAAATACACACAATACACACAACAGGCTTATTGTTCAAATTGTGACATAAACTTTCTTTGGTTAGATGAATCTCCATGAAGGAATCTCCATGTGACAAAAATCACATAATAAGTATTGAAACCTACAGCCCTGGAATGAACATATACTTTGATGGCATTACTTGAAGTTGGATGGACAGTACACTGAGTTAATCTATCAGTACAAAAATGATGGAGAAGCACTGTGGATGGACAAGGACTTAGAGACCAGAGTTTAATAAAAGGAGAACAAGTTGCATAACAACCAGAAAGCGAGCAATTGCTCAACATTTTCAGTTATTTAATTATCTTAATATGGAAGTTTATACACTTAACAACAATATTTTCCTATCTAATTTTTTCCAGGCATTTTTAAATCACATCAGACTCTTCATGATCCCATTTGGAATTTTTGGACAAAGATACTAAAGTGATTTGAAATTTCCTTCTCCAACTCATTTTACAGATAAGGAAACAGGCCAAAGTTAAATGACTTACTTAAGGTCCAACAGTCAGCATTTTTATCCACTTGCTGCCTACAGTATTGTCCATACTGTATAACTACAAATTATCCCATACTATGATATTTGAAGAATCATAATCGTAGCTGATCTAACAGACAATTGAAAGAATCACATGATGGATTTAAGTTCATGATCAGTAGTGACTTTGGGATGAGTTAGTGACCTTACTCAAACCATACAACCAGAACAAGCATTGAGCCTGGTGTGTAATTAATGAGAATAAACACTAATATAAAAACAACCTGATTATTGACTAAAGCCCATAAAATATAAAAGACCTGGAGAAAGTGTCCTGCATCTTTTCTGAAGAATGGCTCTTTTGTGGAAGAATTATAAGAGAACATAGGCAAGAATTACACACCATTACATACCCTGATGTGGTCTGGGCTACATTGATAGAAGGAGTAGTCATATCCATGAGCTCCATAAATATGTCAAAGAATAAATTTTACCTTCATAACTATTTTATTATCATCCTTGACAACCTAGACTATTTCCAGAAATCCTAAGGTGGAGATAGTTACAAGAGCACATGGTGAATATTTTCTGTATTCAAAAGGAACTCATATGGAACAAGGATATGACCTTTTTTGATTGGTCTCAGGAAGTAGAGATGGTCCTAATGGGTAGAAGATGTAATGTAATGAGAAAGATTTTGACTTTATATATAGAAAAAATGTTTAACAACTGCAGTTATAAAAATCCCATCTCTGGAAAACATCAAGTGAAAACTAAATCTGGCAAGAAGTTAGCAGAGGCCTTAAGGACCATCAAGTCCAATCGCTTTATTTTACAAATGAGAGGTTAAATATCTTTCCCAGAATCACAAAACTAGTAAGCAAGTGAGGCAATTGATTCTAATAATGGTGTCCTGTATGTGCACAATATCACCAACCTACCTAACTAGTGAGGATATCATAGAGGAAATTTTTATTTAAATATGGGTTGGACCAAAAGGCCTCAGAGGTCCCTCCCAATTCAAATATTGTGGAATTGTCAAAAATTATGTGACTGAAAAGATACATTGTGTTTCATATAAATTATTTTCTTGGTTCAGTGTTGGTACTTTTATGATGCTTCAACTGAACCAGCAATTTACTAAATGGCACTTTTTATGCTGGGAGAAGTTAAATAAATCAATACCCACTTGGAGCTGTTCTGTCACAGTAAAGAAAGAAATTTGTAAACTATGTAAATTAGTATTGACATAGGAGTAGACACTACTCAATGACCACTCGATTATCCCATTGGAGAACACTGGATGTGAGAAAAGATAGGATGAGCCAGAAAAAAAAACTGACATATAGGGAAAAAGGGAAAAAAAGAAAGGCTTAAATATGAATTGAAATTTTCATCTAAAATTCCATGGAACTTTGATTATACTCCTGTGAACAGAGTAAAAGTAGAAAGGATTAGTATTAGTGGTAGATTTTATGAAATTGTTTGAAACAACTACAACAAACAAGATAAAGGATGTGTAATACAGTGAAAAAAATTATATATTTGGAGTCAAAGGCCTTGGAGTCACTTCCCTGCTCTAAGATCTATAAGTTAGCCTTTGACCTTGGCAAATTACTACAACTATCTTCCAAAGGAAAGAGTTGACAAGAGTCAGAAGATTAGTTCAAACCCAGGACCTAGTGTTTATTTACTTCCTGGGGGACCTTGGATAGGACACTTAAACTCTCTCAGTTTCTCAATATATAAAACAAGAAGGTTGGACTAGAAGGCTGCTATAGACCCTTCTTGCTACAGGTCTATGATTTTCCCAGAAATTTCTGGGTTTTAGTTTCTTTAACCACAAAATGAAGACGTTAGAGGGAGAAAATATCTTAAGATCCATTCCAGTTCTAAAACAGCAAACATATGAGAGATCATGATATTAAGTCTATCTTTAAATATTATTAAAATATTTGGTCTGTAGGAGAGTTGTTACCTAATTATGGGATAACTATTCAGATAAACTAAGAATGGCACAGGTAGGTAAAAGCATTTTCCTCTCTTTTCCACGACTCACCTCTAGTAAGAAGATTTGGGATGAAATGAGAGCTAGAAAAATACAGGTATGAGTAACTGAGATGTGGTTGCTCTTTTAGAATTTGTGTAGGAAAAGATACAGTGCCATCTATTTCTCCACTGGTTACAAAATAGATTTATCCACTTTCTGAACAACAAAAATCTCAAAAAGATCAAACATTTTTAGCTCAATGGGGAGTCAGATGATTTGGAGTAAGTAATTGCCAGCTCTGTAATTTTTTTTATCCATATAACCTCAGATAAGACACTCAGCCTGTCTCAGTTTTATCAACTACAAAATAAATACCATAATAACTCCTCCCACCCAGAGTTATTATGAGGATAAAATGAGATAATATTTGTAAAGTACCTAGTGCACTCCCCAGATCATAATAGATCCTTAATAAATGTTTTTTCCCCTTTCTCCTTCTAAATGTATGTACCCATTAAAGATAGATGATTGCTATATGGGTCATTTAAGAACTAGGTAAAGGAATAATGGTATATTTGACCAAAATAAAGACACGTATTGTTCTCTTCATGAATATAAATACACTTGGTGCAACACAATATAAAAATGAAAGTTGGTACATTAAATTATAGAAATAGAATTCTAAGGAAAAGTTGAAAAAAGTACATAATATAAGTTTCATAAAAATGTGCTTATAAATGCTAAGGGCAAAGAGTAGGGACAGAGTCAGGATTTATTTGGAATAAAGGCAGCACAGAGATCTACTTGGAAAGAGTCAGGTTTTCTAAAATAAGCAATAAAAATGTTATAAAAGTAAGCTTCCCAAGAAGCATTTATTTAAACAGTTAGATTGACAGAGCAACTCGAATGGACCCCTCTAGTGATGGTTTAGATCTGTGGTACTTGGCAGAAAGGTTCTCAGTTCTGAATACTCTCCAGTTTTATAGGATTTAGAAAAGAATAATCAAAACTGTGTTCATGTTTAAAGTTAAAACCAATTGTGGTTAAATGTGCTTTTTGACCTTCTGTCCCAAGATTACCTTTAATAGAATCACAGAATCATAGAATTTCAGTGTTGGAAGGAACCTCAATTGTACAATATATTCATGAAAATGAATCCCTTCTACAAAATGTGAGTGAGAATCCAAGGTATATGTCTTTACCAAAAAAATTATAGATGAAGCCCATTTTAAAAAATGAAACATCAGTGTTTCTGTCTGTAAATTTATTTAAGAAATGTACTAAATAGGGGCAACTAAGTGGCACAGTGGATAGAGCACCAGCCCTGAAGTCAGGAGTACCTGAGTTCAAATCTGGTCTCAGACACTTAACAATTCCTAGCTGTGTGACCCTGGGCAAGTCACTTAACCCCAATTGCATCAGCAAAAAAAGAAGAAGAAGAAGAAGAAGAAGAAGAAGAAGAAGAAGAAGAAGAAGAAGAAGAAGAAGAAGAAGAAGAAGAAGAAGAAGAAGAAGAAGAAGAAGAAGAAGAAGAAGAAGAAGAAGAAGAAGAAGAAGAAGAAGAAGAAGAAGAAGAAGAAGAAAAAGAAAAAAGAAATGGACAAACCACAATTAAAAACAAACAAATGAAATGTCTCACTTATATTTTGGTCATGGCAAACAAACTTTGTATAATTGACTCCATTCTTTGCCAAAATATGGCCATTAAAATGTGAATTATTGCAGTCACTGTAAAGATGAATCTCTCCCTATCATTAAAAACAATGACATGATGTGTGTCTGCTGCATTTTGTTTTTTGTCCATTTATCTCTTTTCTTTGCAAATACATTTTGCATAGAAGTTAAAGAACAAATGAGGGAAAAATAGAGACAAAAGGAAAAGTTTCTAATATGATATAAGAAAGAAGGAAATATAAATGACTAATTGGGAATATGTTGACCAAAACTTGAGAAAGATGCTGGAATTAATATCAGGATATCAGGTCTAACAATCACAATGTGTGTTTATAGATGGTCATAGGAGTTACATTTAATTCATTTTGACGGGTATTTATATATACCTATATATGCACACTATATGCCAGGAAACTGAGCCTTGAAGCAAGGTAGAGTTTCTGAGAGATAATGGAAAAGAAGAATAAATTCAGTGATAGCACAGCCAGGGTACAGAGGTGAGAGATGGGATGCCGTGTATGGGAAACTGAAAAGCAATCAATTAAGCAATCATTAATCATTTTTCTGTAAGTTATGTTTCTTTCCCACATTATACTAAGTAGAGATAGTCCCATACTTTTGAACCTCTCAATTTCAGAGATGAACTATTTGTGAACAAGGTGACCATACAATAAGATAAAAAGTGAAATAGTTTTGAATCACAGGATGAAACAAAATGGCATTACACAAAAAAATGCCTTAGGAATTGGTTGAGGAAAATCAGTCATATCTTCAAGGGACTAGATAAAAACAGTAAGCCAGTCAATATCCAAAAATAATTATAGAGCAGAGGATACGAGTCTGGATAGGCTCTTGCGACATGACCTGCCCCTTGTTTTTGTATGGCCGATGAGCTAAGAATGGCTTTTATAATTTAAAACAAATTTTTATCCCATTTAAAATTTTTTAAAAGTCATTCATTGTACTCAGGCCATAATAACAATAAACAGGCCCTTGGGCTATAATTTTTCTACTGGTAAATTAGAGGAAGATTTTGAATGGAGTAACCAAAGGACTTTGATTTTTACCTTAAGTTGTTTAACTTCCTGAGCAATAAATGAAGGTAGAAAAGATTTGCTTATCAAATCTGCAGATGATATCAATCTGAAAGAGAGAGTTAATATGTCCAAAAAGATTTCATTAGGTCAGTATGCTGAGCAAAAAACATGGAGATTTTCTGTGATCATATCTTAGCTAGTTTCTAGCTTTTTATTCCCTCTCACATAGTCACCCTTAGTCCTGTATCTGTTACTTCAGGTATCAGGGAGGGGTACAGTGAGGAGGATGTTAAACTTGAAATCCTTGCGAAAAAACCTTGAGGGAAAATGTTTAACATCTGACTTTGGTACAAAAGAATGTCTTTTCTTTATTCTGGCAACACATTGGAGATGTTTTCAGTGTTTTGTCACTTCATTATATACAGTTTGCCAGGAAGAACAACTTATTTACTACTAAATGTAATATTAGTATAGGAAATGGAAAATGCTACATACAAATCTTACTTTGAGTTGAAGAGTCTTGTTGGCCACTCATTTTTAGACGCTTCTTTGCTCAACGCAGATGCATTTACACATATCTTTGTCTTTTAAAAAAAAATTCCATTGATTTCCTTTTCAAATCCCTTTCACTGATGATATGTTACATATTTCTATTAGACTCAGATAGTGATACTTTTCATGCTTGTCCATCATTTCAGTTTCTGGAAAGCTCTTAGTACCCAGCATTCCTTAACACAACATTGGGGGAAACAATGTTAGGAATAGCAAGCAATCTTTAGGATTTCAAAATTCTCACAAAATGTAGGAATTCCCAGTTACTTCTGCTGTCTATGTTAATATAAAGCACCAGGGATAAAAAAAAGAAGCAAAAGATAGTCCCTTCCCTCAACAAGCTTAATTTAATGGAGAGACAATATGCGAACAAATACAGAGCAAGCTATATGTAGAATCAATGGAAAATAATTAGGGGAAGCATTAGAATTAGGAATTATGGAAGACTTCTTGTAGATGTGGGAATTTATGTGATAAAAAGAGCCTTTTTTGGTTAAGGATATTACTACTGTTCCATTTACTCAGGTCCACTATCCGGGATCAGTTCTTAACTCTTAACTCTACACCTTCTTTTTACTCTTTATATCAAATTGGTTCTCACATCTTGTTAATTTTGCTTCTACAACATCTTCCACATCTGTTCTCTTTTCTCTCCTGTAATTTGGAACCTCATCACTCTTCCTCAGACTAGTACAATAGTCTTCTAATTGGCCAACCTGCCACCAATTGTTCCCTTTTCCATTCCATCCTCCACAGAGTTGTTAAATTAACATTGCTAAAGCACACACAGGGCAGCTAGATGACAATGGGTATCTTTCTGATATGACTGCTGACTTAATATGAAATCATATATTTAAGAGACATTTCCTGATAAATAGTGGGGAAAGTAGAGTAGCACAGTGGAAAGAATGTAGACCTAGAATCAGGAAGAAAGTCCTAAGAAAGTTAAATTCTATGTTCTTGGAACAGCCTCCTAGAAAATAATATCACTTTTATTGTATGATAGATCTTTTTGTCAGGCTGGTGAAGCCCTTCTCATACTAACATTTTTAAATGTATAAAATAAAATACAAATAATTACAAAAGGAAATAATTTACATTGAAATACAATAATCAAAATATTTTCTCATGCAAGTTTCTGAGTCCTCTGAAATCTACCTGTAGAATCCAATTTAAGGACACCAGTATTAAAACATAGATGGGCTTCATCTGCCTTGCTGGAGTGAATTCCCACATTGAGAGCTCTTCAATCTGGTTTCTTATAGATTTGTTTGCTTGAATTAATCTTCTGCTCAGTTAACTAGACAGTTAACTAGATGTAGAAGTGCATCCTAGTGAGCAAAAGAAGGATTTCACTTTCTAAGAAATGGGCTAGGAATATACATAGCTCTGTGATTGCAACTAGAAAGAGAACACTTTATAGAAGTTGTGGTTCCGTTACATGAACTAACTTTAAATCAATTTAATTATAATACTAATAGCTCTCATTTCTATAGTGCTTTAAGGTGTACAGAGTGCTTTACATGCATTATCTAATTAAAAACATGGCCCAATAGCACATTAAGCTTGCTATCAGATTAATCAGCTCCAAGAATGTTCTGAATGGATGAAAATTTGAATAGTCCTGACAGCAGCATCTGAATATTTTCTAGCAAGGAGTCCTTGGAGAATGGAGACACCATATTGTGGAAACTGAGACTGCTGCGGTTCCAAGCTTCAGACCATTCTTTCTCAGGTGATTATCTAGTCCTTGCAGAAGGACTATATAATCACTTTTGCAAACCACTTTGCAGAGTAAAACAATCAGGGTGGACCAGAAACTAAAACAATATAGGAGTCAAAAGAAGAACTCTGCCCTGCATTGCAAAATGAACACAATGAAGAAAAGATGCACAGCTGAAAGATCCATTATGATTTTGAAAAGGAGAGGAGAAAAACTTGAAGAAGACTTCAGAAACCTGGAGGCCTGCTGCAGTAATTTAGTTAATTGTGCCCTAGTGGCCCAATAGACATAAAGCAAACTTTTCGAAAGTGCTAAATTTACTCCAAGGGAGTAGTTGTAAGGAATCCAGCTTATTATGTGCCCACAGTTGTTAGTAAATGCATGATAATGATAACAATAATAGAAGGGGAAAAAAGCCAAGATAAGAAAAAAAAGACAATTGAATTGAAAAATACTCCAGTGACATAGCCGATGTCATAGTACAAAATGGTTGAAAGGGCATCAAGGGTCATGTTCTACTGTCTGTAGACAGCAATGTGACTCTGTGACCTTGGAGAAGTTAACTCATTTTTCTAAGCCTTGAGAAGTCACTATTTATTAAGTACTCATTATGTTACAGAAACTATGCTAAATGCTAGAGAAACAAAGATAGGCAAAAAAAAATGCTCTCTCCCTTCCAGGAACTTGCTTTCTTACTTTCTTAGTACTTACTTTTAATTCACATATGCAGTTTGTATGCATATTACTGAGTAAAAATGAATCGCAAACAAATGTATACAAATATCATAACAAACATTAACAAATGACATAACTGGCACTAGTTTAGTAAGCATATTAATGGAACTGGTAAGGAAGAATCATAGAAGAAGACTGCAGCCCATGGCATTTTTCTTTTTAATGAAACTACAACTCTCAATAGTACCATAATGGCAATACCTACAAGAAACATAGAAGAGAGAACACTTCTACTACTATTTTTTTCAAAAGCGCTAGCTTCGCATTTTAGTGAATTAGCCAAGAAAGTTAATAGTGCATGCATTCTGGCCAATGTCAACTTCTTTTATAAGCAAAAGTTAAAGGGAATAAAGCTGGCCCTAGTGGGAATCTGCCTGTTCTCCCTCTGCAAGCACTACACTGTACTTTAATTCAATGATTGGAGTTGGGCATGTGTTTTACAAACTGCAGTTATGTAAAAGTTGTCCCCTAAAGTCTGAATGAATCTTTGCTAGGCTAATACTTTTTCATCATAGCATTAAGAATTATGAGTTTCCTTATATACCATAGTCATTTTGCATTCTGTAAGTTTGGTTTTATAAGTTATTATTTTCATAATTCAAGATGGTGAAAGAGGATGTCAGGAACTTGCTTTCTTTTATATATATATATATATATATATATATATATATATATATATATATATATATATATTTTATAATATTATCCCTTGTATTCATTTTTCCAATTTACCCCCCCTCCCTCTATTCCCTCCCCCCGACGACAGGCAATACCATACATTTTACATGTGTTACAATATAGTCTAGGTACAATACATGTGTGCGAATATCATTTTCTTGTTGCACAATAAACATTAGAATCCGAAGGTACATGCAACCTGGGCAGACAGATATTAGTGCTAACAATTTTCATTCCCCTCCCAGTGTTTCTTCTCTGGGTGCAGCTACCCCTGTCCATCATTGATCAACTGGAAGTGAGTTGGATCTTCTTTATGTTGAAGATTTCCACTTCCATCAGAATACATCCTCATACAGTATTGTTGTTGAAGTGTACAGTGATCTTCTGGTTCTGCTCATTTCACTCAGCATCAGTTGATTTAAGTCTCTCCAGGCCTCTCTGTATTCCTCCTGCTGGTCATTTCTTACCGAGCAATAATATTCCATAACCTTCATATACCACAATTTACCCAACCATTCTCCAACTGATGGACATCCATTCATCTTCCAGTTTCTAGCTACAACAAAAAGAGCTGCCACAAACATTTTGGCACATATATGTCTCTTTCCGCTCTTTAGTATTTCTTTGGGATATAATCCCAGTAGTAGCGCTGCTGGGTCAAAGGGTATGCACAGTTTGATAACTTTTTGGGCATAATTCCAGATTGCTCTCCAGAATGGCTGGATTCTTTCACAACTCCACCAGCAATGTATTAGTGTCCCAATTTCCCCACATCCCCTCCAACATTTGTCATTATTTGTTCCTGTCATCTTAGCCAATCTGACAGGTGTGTAGTGGTATCTCAGAGTGGTCTTAATTTGCATTTCTCTGATCAGTAGTGATTTGGAACACTCTTTCATGTGAGTGGATATAGTTTCAATTTCTTCCTCTGAGAATTGTCTGTTCATATCCTTTGACCATTTATCAATTGGAGAATGGTTCGGTTTCTTATAAATTATGGTCAGAGGAACTTGCTTTCTAATGAGGGTAACAACATAAAAATATCCAATGTATAATATATATATGTATATATATGTATATACACACACATACAAGGCAAATTCCATGATGGATAAGACCTATTGTAAAAGAGGAGCTCAAAATTGAGTCTTGAAGAAATCCAGGGAAGAGAAGTAAGAGCATACATGGGAGAGAGAGCCAGTGAAAAGATACAGTGGCAGGGAAAATGAGTATCATGTTGGTGTGGACAGTGGAGGTAAAAAAAGAAAGGTAAAGGGAACAAGTATTTATTATATTTACTAATAGCCCAGATACTACACTAATTATTTTAGAAATGTAATCTCATTTGGTCCTTACAACAATCTTGGGAGATAAATGCTATTATTAGCTCCATTTTACAATTGAGAAAACTGAAGTAAACAAAAGTTAAGTGATTTGACCAATGTCATGCAGTCTAAAATCAAATTTGAACTCTGGTTTTCCTGACTCTAACCCCAGATCTCTATTAACTGTACCACTTGTCTGGAAAGAATGTCATCATTAAAGGATTCATTGTAAATATTTTTGTATATAGAGGATCTTTCTCCCCCTCCCTTTCTTTGATTTCTTTGGGATGATAGGCCTATATATATATATATATATATATATATATATATATATATATATATATATATATATATATATATATATATATATATACACACACACATATGTATATAAAATTGAAACAAAAGGCATATATAATTTAGTCACTTTGAGAGCATTAGTTCCAAATACCTGACCAATTTTCATCTTCTTCAATAATTCATGAATATGATTGCTTTGCCACAACTCTACCAGCATTTGAGATTTTTCTTCTTTTTCCAACTTTGCCAAACTGATGACTGTGAAATGGGATCTCTGTTTCTCTTTAATTTATAATTATTTCAAGACATTTATCCCCGTAGTTATATAAATAATTCATATTTCTTACCTTAAGAAATCTCTATTCATATCCTTTGACCATCTATCAATTGCCAACTAATTCTTATTCATATAAATTTTACTCAGTTCCTTTTATTATCTCAGAAAAAAGAACTTATCATAGAAATTTGCTGCAAAGATTGCCTCCTTCCATTAACTACATCTCTTCTAATCTTAAATATATTGTTTTTATTTGTGCAAAAATGTTTTTAAATTTTATGTTGTCTATCTTTACTTTGTTTCTTTACTACTCACTGATTAGTCATGAATTGGAAGGTGATAGAACAAATTATGGAATATGAATATAAGAGAATTCTCTTATGCCATAAGAAATGTTGAATAGTGAGGTTTTGGAGAAACCAAGACTTAATGAACTAACAATAGTGAAATGAGCAGCAGTCTACTACTCAATCAAAATCCTAAAAGCTGTTAACCTCCAGGTTATTCCTCTCCCTTCTTTAATAATTTTAGTACTTGGCTCATAATTTTTCTGTACTGCCCAATTCCTGCCATCATTCTAGGAAAGTGCAACATACATATTTATTCTCCCTTAAATAACTAACAATTCAGTTCCTCAACCTGCTCTCTTCTCATGACCTCCCTCTCTACCCTACTTCTCTTTGTGATATATGATTATGATGGACTTCTATTGTTCTATAAGAAAAGATGAGCAGGATGATTTCAAAAAAATTGAGAACACTTTATGAACTGATGAAAAGTGAAGAGAGCAGAACCAGGAGAACATTGCATACAGTAAAAACATTATTGTAACAATAATTATCAGTGAAAGATGTAGCTTCTTTGATCAATATAATGATTCAAGGCAATTCCAAGGGATGCATGATGAAAAATGCTATCCACTTTTAAAGAGAGAAATGATGAACTCTGAATGGAGATTGAGGTTTTTTTTTTTTACCTTATTTTTGTTGTTTTATTTTATGTTTATTTTATGTTTTGCAGGATTTTACATGTATGATTCATATCAAATTGCTTTCTTTCTTGGTGGGGAGACTATTGGGAGGGAGGAAAAAAATTTAAAACTCAAAGAGATAGACTGAATTCTGCCTCTCATGTTCCAACAGAAGTTCCACATTTCTGTGCCTAAAGACAGAATAATCAATAAATTCACATTTTTATAAAACAGATGGTTATATGTTGCAAAAATTATATAATCTTGTCCACAAGTTTTGCAAAGTTTTGCTTTGTCAGGGAGAAAATAAAAAAAAAGAGTAAATTTTCAGACAGGCTTTTTCAAAATCAAGCTGACAGTGTGCTCACCATGAATGGATGGTTTTAATTAAACTTGCAATGAGGCTCATCCATAAAATACAAAAGGTTTATAAAAGGACTTTTGAATGTTTACATTGATTTTTTTCCCTTATTATGACAGGCCCTTTTAAAATCCCCATACATACACATTTTCAATCTTATTATGCAAATTTTATATCATTTATTTGTAGTAGATAAGGAAGATAGATAGATGACAGGGGGTTGCATTTACTTGGGGAGGATGCTGCTACAGAATTGTCAGTCAGTTTATTTATCTAGAAATCTCTCTTGAGACTCTCATCTCACTTCCAAAAAGATTCTGACAAGATGGCGGCTCTTGTAGAAAATTCAAGATGAAAATCTTTGTGTACGGGAGTGGGGGGGAGGCTGGAGATTTGCCATTATTCTGTCAGCTTTGAAGATAATAGAGATGATAAGTCTATCATTTAAAATCCTAAATTAATAGTTTTATGATAATGAAAATCTCTTTCTTGTCTGTAATGGAGTTCTTTTTTGTGTGTTTTCATCTGACACTTCCTAATTACCTCTTTGGGATGAGTGTTAATATATTTTCACAGTACTACCTGGCTGGATAGCATCCTTGACAGATAAGCTCAACTATATCGATATTGGTAGATTTATTTATGGCTGAATTTGAAAATGAAGGTATATGTTCTTTGAGCCATCATTAAACAAATTCAAAGTATGTGAAAGTTCTCTATTCTTCTTTGTAAAAATTAATTAGCTTCTTGATATGGTCTTATTGTGCCTCTCTGAGTGAGTTTACATTCAAATCATTGTTTTCATAACAAAGAATCTGTGATTAGCTGAATTTAAAAATCTAAACAAGAGTTCCTGATGCTCCAAATCATGCAAATTGTAACATTCATGGCAGCTTAGAACTCCTTCATTCCCCTAATGGGATATCCTCTTTGTTTATTGCTTGTCATCAAAAGCAAAGTTAACAGAAACCACAATATGGTGTCACTGTGATACACATACATACATACATACATACACATACTAACTCACAAGATTTCAGGCTGTAGAAGGATGAAAATCAAACAAAGGGAAGAATATTTAGAAAACAAGTTATTCCAATATATTACTCATATTCAGACCATGATCGCTTTAGGAATGTTTTACGAGACTGCACACACTCTGCCTGTTTCACGTGACATGAAATGAAGCACACTGTTACATCGGTACCCCCAATCACATTCTCTTCTGTGCACAAAGGCAATCTTGTTTACATTTCTAATACATCTTTGGTTACATTCCAGCACGGGAAGACACCAATAGAGAAGGGAGGGGGGGAGAGATTGCCCTATGTGTCTAAGAATTTCTTTGGAAGATATTTAAATTTACCAGTCCCAGCCCAGTTCATAAACAAACTTGGTGAACATCAAAGGCAATAGCATTACAACATGCTGAGTCCAGATTACACACCTCAGAAGTAAATGTTACCTCCATGAAACAGCTTCAGAAACTTAAAATCAAATAACCTCAGAATATCCAAATGTTTTCTTGAAAATGCAGGTGATGGGTCCCTCATTAAAACATTTAGCCCCTAAAGAAAGTCAGATCCTTACCCTAGAATTACATTATAATAATAATTTGCATACCACATTTGGAAAGAACTATGATCAATTTGAACAAAAAAAAAAAACTTAAAAATGGCAATTGGACATAAGGGGAAGCAGAATGGAGTCCCCGGGTCAAATATGAAAGATGACATACTTTCCAGAGTCTCAAACAAAATACAATTTTCAACTAGCATTAAAATTTTCATTTTCTCAAGACAGTATAGGAAAAGTTAGAAGGAATAAGTTAGTGTCTCAATTGAGGCAGAAGAGGTTTCCAGGTTGTAATTCTTTTTCTTTCTTTCTTTCTTTCTTTCTTCCTTCCTTCCTTCCTTCCTTCCTTCCTTCCTTCCTTCCTTCCTTCCTTCCTTCGTTTGTTTTCTTTCTCTCTTTCTTTCTTTCTTTCTTTCTTTCTTTCTTTCTTTCTTTCTTTCTTTCTTTCTTTCTTTCTTTCTTTCTTTCTTTCTTTCTTTCTTCCAATTTTCTTTTTTTCTTTCTTTCTCCTCTTCCTTTCTTCCTATTTTCTTTCTTTTCTTTCTTTTGATTTAAGTTAAACTATCTCAAAAAGTATGTGCAAAAATCCTGGGCCCTGGGCCCCTAAAACAAATTTTAAGTAATTGAGTCACAAGCTTAACCAACTGGGAAAGATTTTGAATCCTCTCTGATTTGTAACACACAGGCTCACTCACCCACCCAGAGCTACTATTGCTCACATACACATTCCTGTCACATATGCTCTGCCCCCTGGATATGGTGGATACTGGATATAATGGAAGAACGGAAGCACAGATGTGCCTTTTATTACCACCAGCATGCACTATGTTATTAACATATAAGGACATTTGCTGAAACTCACTTGAATATGTGCTTCTGAGATCACAGCTAGAGCAGATTAGCCATGTGCAATTAAGATACCAACCATCAACATTTCTCCCTGTTTACTGGCATATGGATTATGCAATTTTAAACCAGTCCACATAAGAGTTTTTATTTTGCACAAACCTACATCTGTACATGTTGCTAGAAATATGGCCTAGATTTAGGTGGGAAAGAACTAAGATTGTGTAGTACTTCATCCCCACTCCCATTTTATAGATGAGAAAACATGATGCAACTATACTTCTCCTTATCTATCTATCTATCTATCTATCTATCTATCTATCTATCTATCTATCTATTTATATGTAAAGTATATATACTTCCTATGCCAGCAACTGGATCACTCACCAAGAAGACAATAAATAAAAAAGGCCTTAAATAGTATATTTCTGTTTAGTATGTTGATTTCAGAAGACAACAAGTACAACTAATTCTCATTAAGCTGAGTTTTAGAGAGTCTGATAAACTTTCTTAGGGGACGCCTAATCAGGTGTCTTCTTTGCTAGCCAAAGGCTGTTTGATTGTCTCCAGCACCTGTCAAGTCTCACCTACTCAGCCAATTGGGCTATTTGAGTCTCAAGTTGGATGTAGAAGGAAATCCAATTCTCATGAATTTCTTTTCCATATTGCAACCTTGATCTCAGTGGCAAAACTCCTAGGAACACATTGTTTCCAATTGCAGCCTACAACCCAAGAAGACCATGTGGGCTTACGTCTATTAATCACTGTGAAAATATGGTGGTCCCTACATTAGACATCAAGGATACATTTTATTATACTAAATGATCCTTTCAATATGAATTCATTGTCTCAGCAAATAAACACGAAAACCTCTGTAATGCAAAATGTACACTTGAAATAGATTTATCATTTTACATGCCAACTGATGTGATGGAGACACTAATTAGATTCACACTTCACAACACATGGAGTGAAACTTAATTAAAACATGGGAACAATAACAACAATACTCTTTTCTATGAACAATTAAGCTGAGTCTTAGAGGGTCTGACAAACTTTCATAGGGGATTCCTAATCAACTTCCCTTTTTCCTAGCTAAAGCTGTTTGGTGCCCTCTTATAAGATCAACTGACAAGTTTCCCCCAATCAGTCAATTGATAATGACCTTAGGAGAATCTTAGGCTAGTAGAATCTCAAGTTGGATGTGGGGTGGTAGTTGGAAAGCTAGAGCAAGTCTAAAGCTGATTTTGGAGTAGTTTTAGAAATTTTAATGACTTCAAAGGGACTCCAGTGAGTTTCTTATAATATTGCAGTGGTAATCCATCTACTGAATAATTGAAAGGATATTTTACTATATAAATTACTGATAATATTATTTCAGTGGTTTGTCTTACTTGAAGATTCATATATGTACACTAGTTCCTTAAGAACATTTTTGTGCTACATCAAACCACACAAATTCTTATATCATTATTTAAAAATGACATGTGATACAGCAGATAGAGCATCAGCCCTGAAATTAGGAGGATCTGAGTTCAAATCGGACCTTAGATACTTAACACTTCCTAGCTGTGTGACCTTGAGCAAGTCACTTAACCCCAATTGCCTCCATAAAGCAAAAACAGATATACAATTATTCAAAACATTTTAATCATGAAATAGAGATAAAACAAAATTTAATCATGCTAAGTTGAAAAACTTATTTCTATCTTATTCAGATACTAAAATTTAGTTTTATTATAGTTTCAATCAATTAAATTCTAAAAATACTGGTGAAGTATATATATATATATATATATATATATACAGAGAGAGAGAGAGAGATACATTCAAGATATTATAGAATTCTTTAGAGAAAAAAAAGATGATATAAAATGATGAAGGATATATCCTAAAAGAACTTACATTATAATATAATATAGTCCACTGTTTCACTCTATCTTTAGGTAGGAAGAATTATTTTTTGGAAAGATTTCAATAATGTTTTCCCAATGACCTCATCTTTAAAAAAATCCCTGCCTTAAAATAAAGACATAGTGGTGAGGAAAACAAAGGAAAATATTCACCATGTTTAATAATATATTTCTCATCTGTACATCGATTCTATCATCTCTGGCAAAAAATTGATTCTTGCTAGAATTGTTTCTCTAAAGTTAAGAATGGTCATTGCTTTAATCAAAATTTTGAAATTTATTACTGTTTTTCCTTATAATACCATGATTATTACAAATATTATTTTCTTAGTTCAACTTACTTTAGTCCATATCAGTTCAAGCAAGTGTCTCCATATTTTTCAAATTTTTCATAATCATCATTTAAAAAAAATAACAGTATTTCATTACATTTCAAAGACCACAATTCATTCAAGGTTCCCCCACTGATGAATATCCACTACTCTTTCAGTATTTGCTAATCCAGAAAGTGTTGTCCTGAAATCTTAGGTGGTATATGTGGACTTTTCACTCTGCATTTGAATTCATTGGATTAAATGCCAAGTAGTAGTGGGATTCCCGGGTCAAATCATAGGAACAATTTCATTACTTTCCTAGCATGGTTTCCCTCCCAGAACCCAAATAGTGGGATAAATTCACACCTCCTCTTATATAGTGTATGAATAGGTCTCTCCTCCCATAGCTCTTCAAGCACCATTGATTCTTCCCATATTTTATCATCTTTGCCAATTTATTTGGTGTCGAGTTTTCAGAGTTGTTTTAATTTTCATTTCTCTATTCATGACTTGGAACATTTTTAATATGGTTTTTGACTGTTTGAATTTCAAGAAGAGTAATTCATTCAGAACCTAAAGGTAATCTTATGCCTCAAAGGCAGCCTTTCAGTGAGAGAGAAGCCTATGAAGAAGAAGCATAAGTATGGTTGTGCAAAAATCTTAGAAATACCACCATTGATGCAGAATCTTTGAGTTCTCTGTTCAGAGTAATAAGCACAGAATTTTCCTCCAAGGCATTGCATTTTGAACATGGCCCTGATTTTGTTGAATTTCCAGAAATCCTAAAAGTTATCCTAAAGTATGTAAGTCTTCAAGGCAGCTAGGTTGCACAGTCAATAGAATGCTAAATTTAGAATCAGAAGGACCTGAGTTCAAATCCTACCTTAGATGAATCCTAGCTATATGATCTTGGACAAGGATTATTTAATCTTGATCAGTCTTGGTTTTTTCACTTATAAAATAAGTGGAATGTTGATGAATAAAATAAAATATTTGGAAAGTTCTTTGCAAATTGTAAAGCTCTAAATTCTAGCTGGCTAACTTTCTTATTCATGTATGTCACCTTTTGAAGTCAAAATGTGCCCCAGTGGCATAATCTAAGGAACAGATAAATAAAAAGCAAAGTAAATTTATTAGACTTTATTCTATGTGGAGGTTGAAGTGGGAAAATGCCTCTCTCTCAACTCTTGCCAATCATATAAATCCTTGATTAATTACTGAGACTCTTAGTGATTACCTTCTGGAGCTATTTGAAGGGCTTTTTATCATCTCCAGGATGAAATACAAAATGTTGTGTTTGGAATTAAAAACTCTTCATAATCTATCCCCTTCTACCTTTGAATTTTTCTTACACCTTTCTCTTTGTACCATGAAGAAGGCATTCCATCCCTGGGCTCCAGCATTTTCTTTGGCTGTCCTCCATGACTGGAATTCTCTCCCTCCACAATTCTGCCTTCTGACTTCTCTACCTTCTTTTAAGATTCCAGTGAAAATTCCATCTTCTACTGAAGACTTTATCAACCCTCTTAATTCTAGTGCCTTCCTTCTTTCCCCATGTTTCCTATCAATCATATATGTAGCAGACTTTGTGTATATATGTATATGCATATATATATATATATATATTTGTTTGCATGTTGTCTTCATGATTGTGAACTCATATCCTGTATACTTAGCACACTGCCTGGCACTTAGTAAGCACTTAATTCATGTTTATTGATTGATAGATTGAATGTTTCTTCTTTTTTTTTATTAATTGTAGTTTTTAGTTACCAGATATATTCATGGGTAATTTTACGACATTGACAATTGCCAAACCTTGTGTTCTATTTTTCCCCTCCTTCCCCCCCAAGATGGCAGGTTGACCAATACATGTTAAATATGTTAAAGTATAAATTAAATGCAATATATGTATACGTGTCCAAATAGTACAAAAATAATTGGACTTTGAAATAGTGTACAATTAATCTGTGAAGGAAATCAAAAATTCAGGTGGACAAAAATAGAGGGATTGGGAATTCT
The DNA here is from genome assembly GCF_048593235.1 of Sminthopsis crassicaudata. Classification (NCBI taxonomy): domain Eukaryota; kingdom Metazoa; phylum Chordata; class Mammalia; order Dasyuromorphia; family Dasyuridae; genus Sminthopsis; species Sminthopsis crassicaudata. Next base: position 44,481,248 of record NC_133619.1, read on the forward strand.
ATGTAGTGGTTCATAGTCATCTCCCAGAGTTCTTTCACTGGGTGTAGCTGATTCAGTTCATTACTGCTCTACTTGGTTCATCTCATTGTTGAAGAGGGCCTCTCGTCCACCAGAATTGATCATCCTATAATATTGTTGTTGAAGTATATAATGATCACTTGGTCCTGCTCGCTTAATAAGTTGTGGTATATGAATATTATGGAATATTATTGTTCTGTAAGAAATGACAAGCAGGATGATTTCCGAAAGGCCTGGAGAGATTTGCATGAACTGATGCTGAGTGAAAAGAGCAGGACCAGGAGACCATTATGCACTTCAACAACAAACTATATAATGATCAATTCTGATGGATGTGGCTGTCTTTGGTAATGAGAGGATCGAAATCAGCTCCAATTGTTCAATAATGAAGAGAACCAGATATACCCAGCAAAAGAACTCTGGGAAATGAGTGTGAACCACTACATAGCATTTCCACTCCTTCTGTTATTGTCCACATGTATTTTTGTTTTCCTTCTCAGGTTATTTTTACCTTATTTCTAAATCTGATTTTTCTTGCTCAGCAAGATAAGTGTATATATATGTACACATATATTGCATTTAACATATACTTTCACATGCTTAATATGTATTGGTCTACCTGCCATCTACCCATCTAGGAGAGGGGATGGGGGAAGGAGGGGAAAAGTTGGAACAGAAAGTTTTACAAGGGTCAATGCTGAAAAATTATCCATGCATGTATCTTGTAAATATAAAACTACAATTAAAAAATTAAAAAATAAAAGTAAAATATATGTTTCTTCTGAAATAATGTTTTTAAAAATCATAGCATTTAAAACCATGTAGCCTAAACAGGAGAATATGGTATTAATAACAGACTATAACTATTGACAGAAGATCAACCTAATCTCAATGCAAAGAGATTCACCATCAGAAAGTGTGCTATGTATACTATGTATACTCCTTAATCCAGCAGTGGGTACAAGGTCTGTATCCCAAAGATATCAAAAAAGGGGGAAAGAACCCATATGTGCAAAAAATGTTGGTAGCAATCCTTTTTGTAGTGGCAAGAAATTGGAAACTGAGTGGATGCTCATCAATTGGAGAATGGTTGAAGAAGTTATACGTGAACGTTATAGAATATTATTGTTGTGTAAGAAATGACCAGCAGGATGATTTTAGAAAGGCCTGAAGAGACTTACACGAACTGATGCTGAGTGAAATGAGCAGGACCAGGAGACCATTGTACACAGCAAAAACAAGATTATATGATGATTGATTTTGATGGACATGGCTCTTTTCAACCATGAGGTGATTCAGGCCAATTCCAATATAGACTTGTGATGGAGAGAGCCATCTGCATCTAGAAAGAGAACTATGGATCTGAATGTGGATTACAGCATGGCATGTTTTTTTAAATCATTTTTTCCCTTTGTGATCTGATATTTCTTTTGCAGCATGATAATTATGGAAATTTATTTAGAAGAATTGCACATGTTTAACATATTGGATTACTTATTGTCTAGGGCAAGGGGAGAGGAAAGGGAAGGAGAAAATTTGGTATGCAAGATTTTGCAAAGATGAATGTTGAAAACTCTCTTTGCATATATTTTGAAAATAAAAAGATATTATTAAAAAAGAAAAGGTGTGTTATTGGAGCTGATATGTGAAAGAGTTTTTCATTTTTGTCAGATTCATCTTCAATACAAGTTTGATTAGGTCACTTCCTTGTCTAAAATCTTCACTGGCTCATCCTGAAAAATTCAAATTTTATCTCATGTTCCCATTTGTCTTAGACATATTACATCAAAATGGATTCAAGTATACTCCATATTTCCTGCTTTCATGTGTTGCTTATATTCCCCCTTTGCGTAGAATTCCTTCCCTCCCTATGTCTATCAAAGTTATGCACACTCTTCAAGGCTCTTCAAGTTTCTTCAATTTTCATGAGACCTCCTTCACTAAGGTTAATTCTGATTTCTCTCCTTTTATTTAACTGCTGTAGAATTTTTGTGCCTGCTCTAATCACATCCCACTTTTACTATATTATATATATATATATATATATATATATATATATATAAATATTTTTTTATTTACTACAAAATTATAAGCCCTTTTATGACATGACCATTATAGGACTTTAGATTTTGGGCTGGAATAGCTTCTAATTTCATCTATTCATTAAATTTTTTTAGAAATATTTGCTCATTTAACCTCTCAGTTCTCTTTTGACCTAGAATTGGATAAAATTATTTTCTGATACTTTATTGCATCTCTAATTATGAATTCTCATTTCCTTATTGATACAGATTCTATTTTATTTCAAATAAGTTCAGTTAACCATCTATTTTCTAGTTTTTTAAGCTGCCAATTGGATCTATAATAAATTGTTTTGGTGTCTTTTACTTTCAATTTTGTTAATTTCATCTTTGATTTTCAGAATTTTAACTTTGGTATCTAGATATTTTCTCCCATTATGCTATATGTTTGTTCTCTTTTGTTGATAAAAGTATTTGGAGAAGGGAAAGGAATAATTCTTAAGTGGTCACTATGTGCCAAGTACTTACATTATGCCATCCACTTTTTACAACTAAGGAAGGTAAATGCTAATATTATCTGCATTTTTACAGTTGAGGAAACTGAAGCAAACAGAGGTAGTCTGTGTCCCTATGCTTCCTCTGAATATAGACTATCTTGTATGGACCATGATTTTGCTGAGTAATGTAAATTTTGGTAAGTTGACAATTTTTTTTAAAGAAATTTTCTAATTTTTTTGATTTGTTCTTTGGCCTACAAAATCCTTAGGATTAAAATATTTAGTTTCCCATTAATTTAAAATCTTTTCTTTAATTATTTTTAAATTAAATACATATTTTACTGCATGGTGATGAGAAAATGAGCTTAATATTTCTTTTTCCTTTATTCATGAGGATTTTATGTACTACTATGAGGTCATTTTGAGACACATATGTGTGAATAAAAATAAGATATTATATATGTTATATATATAATATATAAAGTATTGATATTAATGCCCTTTGTTATCTATAGTTATTTTACAACAAACTTTCCTTATCTCATTTTATTAAGTTCAATTTTCCTTGTCTGAAATCATGATTAGTACCTCTGCTTTTTTTGAGTTACCCTGAAGAATAATATATTTTGCCACAATCTCTTACTTGAATTTTTGGTAAATATTTATATTTCATAATTTGCTTGCAAATATTATTGAATTCTTATTCTTTTTCATTTTGTGGGTGAACTTTTTGCATTAATATTCATAATATTAATTGCTAATTATTTTATTGTGCTCCCTCCTAGCCCCTTAAAATTTTTCTGTTTGTTTCCTGCCCATCTATATAAAAAGAAAAATTGGTTACAATATGAGGTTCCTTAACCACAGTGACTTATAATTAAATAATCTGTTTTTTCTCCACTGACATTCAATCTTCACTTTTATCCAGTCTTGATCACAGATTTTTACTCTTTAATTCTTTTGATTCTTCCATAGTCTTCCATCATCTGATGCTAAAATTTGTTTTGTTTGTGCTTCTTTACTGATTTGGCCCTCCTTAAAATTCTCCTCCTTTCCTCATCCTTTTTTATGTTTCTCAGAGCAAATGATTTCTAAAGCATATTATATAGGAATGTGTGTGTACATATATTACACATATATATGTATACACACATTATCTATCAAATGTTGGCAAGTGTATGAATATGTTCAATAATCCTTTTGGAAAGATGAAAATGAAGTTCAAGGGATACCCTTTCTTTCATGTTTATTCTTCATTGTCTATTGTATGATTTTTACAAATACTCTCTTATTCCTTCTACTTTCTTTTCCCATATATTCCCATTTCCTTCTCATTTCATCCTCTACTTAAGATGATCAAACCTGAAGAAAAGCATTCCTAATTCCTCCATCCTTCACATTTACCTGTACTTTGACTTTTGAAGATATTAAGTTTTTAAAAAGATATTAATTTCTTCTTCTCCCATTAGAATAAATGCAACTTAATATATCTGGTTCTCCTCCAAATGTCCAAACATATCGCCTTTTCTATTTTCTCAATTTCTATTTTTCTTTTCAAAGTTTCCATATTCTTTTCATCAGAAATGCCTGATCTTCCTTTATTTTACTTGAAAGTCAATATTTCCCTGAGAGGATTATACTCAGTTGATCTAGAGAGGTTGCTCCTGATTGTAAGCTTTTATCTTTTGTCTTTTTGAATACCATATTCCATTGTTTCTTGTCTTTTGTGTGGCAGCTACCTAATATTGTATGATCCAATGCCTCTTGGTACTTGAATTATTTCTTTTTTTGGCTACTTGCATTACTTTTCCCCTTTGGCCTGGAAATTTTGGATTTTGCTAATAATGTCATTCCTGAGAATTTTTACTTTGGAGCTTCTTTCAGGAAGAGATTAATGAAATCTTTCTAATTTCACTTTTGTTCTAATAGAACTGATGTTTCAATTTATTATTTCTTAAAAATAGCATATTGGTTTCTTTGGGGTGAGGGGAAGCATGATTTTCAGATATATCTATAATTCTTTAATTATCTCTCCTTGCCTTGTTTTGCAGGTCAGTTGTTTTAGTTTGTTTTTGAATAATATATACTTTTTAAAAAAATCCCCTTATATTCATCTTAATATTTCTTATTGTTTATTGTTGTATGAGATAAAAAAACCTCATGGTATGTAATGTTTCTGCAGAAGCCAGGGGCAAGGATAGGATACAGAACATACTCAATCTCACCAAATAGTTATATAGACTAGGAACTGTTCATTTATATTACCTAGTTCTTAATTATCAATACTCCCATGTTTCCTAAATCAAGATTTGCCCTACAATTAACTTCACACTTCTGAAATTCTATCACCCTAAACTTCTGGGAGCCACACTCTGACATGCTCACAATGACGGCCACTTGTTCATCTTTGGTAAAGTCATATCACTCTATCAACAGAATATGCTATTATTCACTCAACCCATTCTTGACTAGACCACAGAACTCAGCACGAAATACTTTGGGTGTGTTTTGATGATCAGCAAGAGGGAAATACTCTGATTTATAATTCTTTATAATTCAATGAGCAAATTCAACTCTTATCAGGCACAATACTTGTATCCCTTACCACTCCATAAAAAAAACTATTCCTGGCAATAGAGACTTTATGAACAGAACAAAAATGCCTTTAAAGACTCCACCTAAAAAGAGAAAGATAAAATTCAAATATTAGATTCTAGATTAAGGAAAATAATAATTGATAGTAGGAGGAAACATGCATAATACTAAAATAAGACTTAAGCAGTAGGGCTAATCAAAATGTATAGCTATTGAAAGTACAATATGATTTGTAGGAGGAAATGGTACCTAATAGATGTAAATGATAAAGGAGGAAACTTTTCTAATAACCAAGAAACTTCTTTGATTTTTAAAATTTATGCTGAAATCTCTGAAGCTCATTTTAGTAGGTAGCCTCTCTTTTACAAATATTCCTTTCTCCTGGCTTTTCTGTGTTAGTTTTCAAGGTATGATTTGCCACTGATGTCTAGCTTCTCCCTTCCTATGATTTCAATGATTGGAAAACAACTTGAGGCACTTGAAAAAATAACCAATCTCACTGTTTAAAACCTATAACTTTACTTGTCTTGAAAAACTACTCCAAAGTGGAAGAAACTATTTCCCCCACAACAATTGTCTATTAGAAAAAGAGTTTTAAAAAAAGCCTATATGCGCCAAGTTCAAAGACAGGTGCTCTTACTATTATTGACCTCCATCTTCCTGCTATTCTCCAAAGACCAATAAGCCTAAAGAAGACCAAGTTGTAGCCTTGCTTATATTCTTCCCTTGTTGGATCTGTCTCCTCTGCACCTTCCCTCCAAATGTCTCAATTTCAGCTTTGAGTCTTCTCTTGGGTAAAATCACCTTCATCATCATAAAGGCTAATTGATAGAGTATTGGGCTCTGATGTGAAAACAGAAGTCCCAAAATTGCTGAATTAGACTGAAAAATTTTAATATGCCTTTTTAACTTGAATATCTTTTAATGCTTTGTTCCCAAAGAATATGCATGTTTATTTTGTAGTAAGTCAAGTGTTATGCAGTATGTTAAAGCCTGAAGATATCTGAAATCTAATCAAACAGAATGGGGGAGTCAGTTTTCCAACTTTGCCATGAGTACACATCTTCTCTAAAATATAGTTTCCTTACTTGTACAGTGAGAGGGTTAAACTAGATGGTCCCTAAGATCCCTGCCAGATGTAAATCTATGATCCTATGATCATTTTCTTAGCTCTAGAACATAGCCAGGAGGCATTTCAAAATACTTTCCTTCAAATTTATTTTTACTTTAAATTAGCGTCTCATATTCTTTTATATCAGTACAGTTTTATTATCTTTTTTTCAGTTTTAACAAAACATTTATTTTGATTGGAAAAAAAAATTAAATGGCTATATTGATTATATCTCTCTAGGCTCTTTGTAACATAAAGAAAAGCTAACCAGTGAGGTCTTTACTATCTAATAAGACATCAACATTATCTACTGGTGACCCTAAAACTACATGGTTTTCTAAGTTTCTATGACCAGAGGATCATAGGATCTATGAGCTAAAATAACCTTAGACACTGTCTAATTTGACCTCTTTATTTTACAGAGAAGGAAACTGAGGTCAGAAAAGTAAAGTGATTTATCCAAGATTATCCAGAAGTATATCAAAGATTCAAACCCAGATACTCTCTTGTTCAAACTGGGAATAAATGTTCCAATATATAAATATGTCAAGTTCGAGGGGAAAACTCAAGTCTTAACTATGTTTGTAAATATATATTATAGGGGAACATAATATACAAATAGGTATACATGTATATTCACATACATACATACATGTATATACATACACTGGTTCTCTTTACTGGTTCCCCTTTCTCTTTCAGGTTCTCCTAATATTCTCCAACAACTATCAGCCTTCTGTTACTTTCTAACTCCCTCTCCCCAAACCAGATCTCACAATGTTGTGTTTAACTCTAACAAGTGTTTCCATGTCTAAGCTTTCTATCTCTAGCTGTGAAATAAAAGGCTTACTCCCCTTTTAAATGTCAAGCAAGAAGGCAAGGAAGGGGGAGGCAATGGAAAGTCTTTCCTTATCTTTGGAATAGTACAACCCCTAGGGCTAATTGTAAGGAAAAATGCTTTTTAGGGTGCCTGGTGGGAGGGAAGGAGGAGATACTGATTCAGTCAGGAATTTATGGGGAGATACCCTTTTTCCTATCAAATTGCTTCATATGTACTGGTTTTTATCTCCCCACCTAGAAAATAAACTCTCATAAGAAATCTTTATTTCTCTAAAGCTATGTCAACCACACCCAAGATGAGACAGGTCCCAACAAGCTGGAAAACCTTTAAGCATGGAGCTAATGATGTAATATCATATAAATATATTGTATAAATATAAGGGGGACCAGCTCAGCTAAGCATAAAGTTTAGCTTCAACTTTACTGTAGGGTGTTAAATGTAGTCAATAAGCAATTCCTCACTGCTTACTTTGTGGATTTTTCAGGTACAATAACCTATGAAAATCATCCCCAGATCTGAAGAGAGCTTGCCATCTGAATCATTATGAGATTTTACACCTTAGAAATCAAAGATCCTTGAGGGTTCAGATCTCCTATTGAAGGACTTCCTGATCTTAGATAACCTCTTAGATAGCCACAAGTCTGATTCTGAACAGCATCAGAGATCATTGAGTCCAAATCTTTCAATATATAGGTGAGAAAATTGAATCTTAATGGTGAAATGACCCATCCTACATCACACAGTCATAAGGGTCAAAGACAGAATTTATATTTGGGTTTTCCCAAGCTTGGATTCAACTCCTCTATTATCATCCCCCAGAGCAAGGTACCTTCTCTGGAGAGTTGGTGGCTTCTTGCAGTGTCCCACCTTTTCAGTTCCTTTTTGGGTACTCTTTCTCCATTAAATTGCAAGATCCCTGAAGACAAGGGCAGCTTTCCTTTTATTTGTTACCTTTTATTTGTAAAATTATTTTATTTGTAGCCCTTAGCTGAGTGCTTGGCATATAGTAGGCACTCAATAAATATTTATAATATTATATAGATTTCCTGCTTACATCCAGTACCTTATTACCTAGATAACAACTCTAAATGTGGAAGTTTGGCTTCAATTAAGGGCAGTTTCTGGGGGGGAAAATTACACTCTTATTTTCTACCTTTTGCTTTCTTTTAAATTCGTATGCTTTTCATTTTCTACATCTAAAAGTATAGACTATTAAACTGAATAAGACTCCTTGAAACTTCATTAGAGCAGACTTGAATCTTTTCTATGATAGAAGCTTCCCTCAGGATCCCTAATTTCATTTGAAATGAGGGAGTTTTGTGGTAATACCTGTCAAAAAAAATTCTCCAGTCTTGCTTCAGTCCAAACTTGGGTCATGGTTGAATTGACCTTGGTTGGTGAGGATCTAGGAGGAGGAGATAGTATTTTAGAGGGAAGAGAATAGCTATTTGCTTTGCTCAACTCCTTTTTTTTTTGTCATCCCACACACTTTTTACTTATGCATATGGTGCCAGTGGGAGTAATTATAATGTGCCCAATTTCTTCCTTAAGTAATTTTAGGAAACTTTTTTTCCTCCCATGCAGAAACTGGTCCTTTATGTTTTCCATAAAGCACCTGGCACATTGTGAGCATTTAATAAGTGTTTAATGATGAAACAATAACAATAATAACAACAACAAAGGAAGTCAACCATGACTTCTTAAGGCTATTGTAATCCCTGAGTGGAAGCTTTGCCAGGACAAAGAAACATTTTAATTTTTCCTAGAACATAGACTATCATCCTATCTATTAGAGTCTGTCATGCTATGAAATGTGGAGAGATTTTGAAAAGAGCCTATTTTGAGATAGGGATAATTTCATTCTTAAGACTCATGAGAGGAGTCACAATGTGACATCAGGAGTGGTTGATGGGAAATGGTAGAGTGTTTGGTCTTTGTCTTTAGTGCAGAAAAAAGACAAAGCCAAGTGTTGAGGGCATTTCAGAATTGGAGTATGTCTTTCTGAAGACTTATTTCTCAGTGGCCTAACAAACCAGCCTTAAGGCAAACTATTGTGTCCTAAACATTTATCTTAATCTTCCAAATACTTTTCTATTGTCTGATAGTTTGCACCATGGAGGGAGTAAGAGAGAAATATAAGAATACTAAAAATACCCTTTGATGAGGTTTTAATAAAAAAAAATAAGAAAAGTGTTCAATGAATGGCTGTGTTCATCTTGAGAATTGTTAACGTAATAAAGCAAAAAAAGCAGTTTGACCACTGAGTCCCAAAAGAATTCTGGTACATTGTTTTCTAGCTTATTAATGACTGGTGTATCAAAGATGCCTGGGGTCCCCCCTCTCTAGTTTGATGCAATTATAAGAGGCAATTCTTAGAAAACTAAAGGAAATGGAATCCCCTAACCAGAGTTATTCAGCTGATTTGCATCTTTGATATTGACATCAAATATTCTTTAACTTTTTTTTTTTTGCATCAGGGGTCCCTTGAGCCATCTCTTGGGTCTATAGACTGGTCTCAAAATAATATTTTAAAGAATTTAAGGGAGTCATAAATCTCTGTTAGAATAAGTGTTTTTAACTGGAAACTATGGTGCCTGAGTATATATAGGTACATGGATAAATTCCAAGAAACCTAGATGGAAAAAATACACTCTTTTCTACCTTTTGCTTTCTTTTGAATTCCTATGCTTTTCATTTTCTACATCTAAAAGCATTCTGAGAGGAGTTACATAGGTTTCATGAAAGTGCCAAAGAGTTCATAGCTCATGCAAAGTTAGAAGTTAAGAGATAATAAAGATGCATTTGCCCATTTATGTTGGGGGACCTCAACCTACTGAGCCCCAATATATATATATATATATATATATATATATATATATATATATATATATATATATATATATATATATATACATATATATATATATATATATATATATATATATATATATATATATATATATAGCTCAGGTTAAAAATCTCTATCATGGTATACATAGAAAGAAAGAAGAGATGTGAATTGAATGTGATAGTATGATTATCTTAAAAATAAAAGAAGGATTGAAAAAGAAGTATGTAACGCAGAAAAGTTGAAAGGGAAAGGCAGAATGGGATAAATTATCTGATATAAAAGAGGCCTGAAAGAGATTTTACAGTAGAAAGGATGGGAAAATGGAAGGGGAGCACATCAACCTTACTCTCATCAGCATTAGCTCAAATAGATTATAATATAAACATTCACTTGCGGATGTAGAAATCTATCTTACTATACACAAAAGTAAGAATGTAAAGGTCAAAGAGAAGCAGGGTGGGGTAAAGCTGATTGAAGGGAAGATACTTTGGTGGAGGTAAAAGTCAGAACCAAAACACTTTTGAGAGTAGATAAGGTAAGAGGAAAAAGAACAGAGGAGGATAAACGGGGAAAAACAGAATGGAGGGAAATACACAGTTAATAACTATTTTGAGGGAAAAAATTACAGTGAGTTTCTCTAATAAAAACTTCATTTCTCAAACATAGAAAATTGAGTCAATTTTTTTTAGAAATAAAAGTTATTCCTCAATTAATTAATGATCAAAGGATATAAACAGGCATTTGTCAGTCATATGAAAAAAATGCTCTGAATCTCTATTGAAAGAAATTAAAACAACTCTGAGATACTACCTCATACCTGTCAGATTAGCTAATATAACAGAAAAACAAAATAACAAATGTTGGAGGGAATGTAAGAAATTAAAACTCATAATATACTACTGGTGAAGTATATACTGATTCATTCCTTCTGGAGAACAATTTAAAACTATGCCCAAATGGCTATAAAATCATGCATAACCTTTAATCAAGCAATACCACTAGAAAATCTAAATTCCAAAGAGATAAAAACAAAAAAGAAGAGGACTTTTGTGTACAAAAATATTGATAGCAGCTGTTTAAATGATGGCAAAGAATCAGAAATTGAGAGGCTATCAGTTGAGGAATTACTGAACAAAGTGTTGTGTATGATTGTCATGGCATATTACTGTGATTTAAGAAAGGATGAGCAACTGTAAGAAATGACCAGCAGGATGAATACAGAGAGGTTTGGAGAGACTTACATGAACTGATGCTGAGTGAAATGAGCAGAACCGGGAGATCACTATACCCTTCAACAACAATACTGTATGAGGATGTATTCTGATGGAAGTGGATATCTTTAACATAAAGAAGATCCAATTCACTTCCAGTAGATTAATGATGTACAGAAACAGTTACACCCAGAGAAGGAACACTAGGAATTGAATGTAAACTGTTTGCACTACTGTCTTTCTACCCAGGTTACTTATGCCTTCAGAATCCAATTCTTACCGTGGAACAAGAAAATTGGGTTTACACACATATATTGTATCTAGGTTAAACTGTAACACATTTAATATGTATGGGATTGTACATCATCTAGGGGAGGGAGTAGAGGGAAGGAGGGAAAAATTTGGAAAAATGAATACAAGGGATAATGTAAAAAAATTACTCATGCATATGTACTGCCAAAAATTATAATTATAAAATTAATTTTAAAAAAGAGGGAAATAAAGAAAGGATAAGCAAGATGCTTTCAGAAAAACATGGAAAGCTTTACATGAGCTGATGCAAAGTCAAGTGAGTAGAACCAGAAGAACATTGTACACAGTAATGGCAATATCATATGATGACGTACTATGAATAACTTAGCTATTCTCAGTAATACAATGATCCAAGACAATTCTATAGGACTTATGATAAAAGTTCCTATCCATCTGCAGAAAAATAACTGGTAGAGACTGAGTGCACATCAAATATATTTTTCTTTATTTTTCTTGGGGTTTTTGGTCTGTGTTTTCTTTCATAGAATGATTTACATGGAAATGTGTTTTGTATGATTACACATATATAACCTATGTCAAATTGCTTTCCTTCTTAATGGGAGAAAGGGAGGAAGGGAATTTGGAACTCAAAATTAAAAAAAAAAAAAAGAATGTCAGTTTGTTTTTTATGTAACTGGAGGGAAATAAAATATTGAGATTTTTTTTTTAAAAAGAAGAACCTCTCTTCTAGATGAATATCCCAAGGAGGACAAGAAGAGAGATACTGCCTGCCATAGTCCTTCCCTATATTCTTTCTTTAATATCTTTGAACATAATTTATCATTTGGTAAATATTCCCTGGAAGAGCAACCCAAATCAACTAATATGCTCAGAATACAAAAAAATTAAAAATGGTACTATTCCTACATTTGGAAAGCTTATAAGTTAGCAGAGAAATGAAAATAAGCAAATTGTAAATTGTTTTTCAGATGGGAATTGTTGTAAAACTCATCATCTTCTTCCTCTGTGTCCACCTCTTCATCCTCATTCTGATAAAATTTAAAGGAAAAAGGGAACCAGAGAGTCTAATATCTATCTTTTTATAGATAAGAACACTATTTAAAAGTATTAGCGACATCACAAGTGATTTTAAAATATGACCAGAGAGTTTTATTTTATTTTAAACCAAAAGTAGTCAAATGGAAAATGGGAAGATAATATATCCTAGAATAAATCACATAGAAGTGAATAATAGTATTAAAAAAAACCTGACTGAGAAAGTAGCAGATGAAATAGTCAAAGATGTACCAACTAGAAAAATAAAGTCCTTTCTACCACCTAACCACCTCCACCTTCCCCCTCCCTTTCAGGAGATTTTACTTTGGCTCAAGTAAAGCAACTGCTTTTAAATCCAAGGGTAACTGGTTCAAATCTCAGCAGGGGTAAATTTCTTACAAACTAAAAAGGCACTCTCCCTATTAAAGGAACTGACTTAATAGAGTTATATGGACCATTATTGTGCTGAAAGGGATTCACAAACTATTTTCTAAATAGGGTCTTTTTGTGCATGTACAGTAATTCTTATAGAAGTCTTAAAAAAAAGAAAAGTGAGAACTAGTGGTCTTTATATAAAACTTTAATAACTACTAGTATATTGTAGAAAGTCATCTCTGGAGCTGTTGCAGATCAAGACTTCCAGGCAAGGGGTCTGAAAAAGCCAAGTAAAGATAAAAGGCTAATATTTGAGCCAGCTTCAAATTCAAGGGAAGAGATTAGCCAAATCCCCCTTGAAATGCAACTCTACTGATGGCCACATTGAGCCCTCAGGATGCACAAGCCCCTTGAAACTTCATTAATACATTTGAGGATGTTCAGTCTGTTTTATCATAAGAACTTCTGATATGCTCTTCATCTCAGAGCATTATTTCTCTCTGGGATTTCTTCCAGAAGACGTCTACAAGTGAATTATTGCCTGGCACAGTTTTTCTACTACTGAAATACACCCTATATAGTGAAACTCTGAAAGGCATATGGAAAGCATATGTCTTAATCCACTTTATGAATGCATCTCAAGGGAATGCCTAGGTGAGGCGCATTTCTGGTACATATTGCAAGAAACGATAGATGATCTTGAACTAGATCCAAACACAGAAGTGTTCATTACCATTGCCCTCTCTGGGATCATCATTAAAGATGGCATAATGTTGAACCTTGAGAAATCTTTTTTACTTTCCATGACTTCACTATGTGTAATTCTTTGGGGGTTATTAAAGCTACAGAGATTGAGGATGTGGGTCAAAATTTCCAAATGTGGATAATCCATAAATGGAATTTTACTTTTAAAAGATAAAGGTTTTCCCATTGCTTATCCTTGAGCAGTAAGCATTTCAGAAAATAGAAATTTTAAGACACACACATATACACAAATACTTATGTATTTATATGTGTTGTATATATATATATATACAAATATAATTTATACATATAGATTACAAACATTCTTATATGTATAAACTGGATTCAATTCCCTATATAATAAAACTCTGTGAACCTCCAGTAGGGTATGGTGCCAGTAATTATAATCTCGTTTTTTATCCTATAAAATATAGGGAATCATAATTTATTTTTTAAAGAATCTAAAGATTTTCTGTTTCACTTGTTGAATGTCAGTGTAGCATTGCATATAGAATATTAAGGCAGGAAGGTGAAAACCACAGAATCTGAGAGTTGGAAGGAATCTCTGTAGCCATCCACTATACATATCTTAAAGCAATCTCCATAATATACTTGAAAAGTGGTCATCCATCCTCTGCTCAACAGTCTCCAAGGAGAAGAAACCTAACACATCTTGAGGCAGTACATTCCAATTTTAGACATCTTGAATTGTTATAAAAGTCATTCATCCTCCCCCATCAAACTTCAATTTCCCTCTATCCATTGTTCTGCCTTTTGGGTTAACAGAACAATCTAATCCCTTCTTCATATAGAGCCTTTCAGATGCTGGAAGACAATTAACATTCCCTCTTCTCACACATCCTAGCTCCTCTCACCCAGTCTTTTTTTTCCTTTTTTATAGTAAATATCATCATTTCCTATAACTGACCTTTAAATAACATGGTACTTTCTTTCACCAACCTAGTTGAACTTCTCTGGATACTTTCCAGCTTATAAATATTCTTCTTAAACTATGACATGGATAAATGAACACAAAACTCCTATTGAGGTTTGAGGAAGTACAATAAGACAAAGCTGCATATCTTTTAATAGAGTAGAAGATTGAATTAGATGTATTCCAATGCAGTCCAAAATCTCATTAGCTTTTTAGACTATCACATCACATAGATGAATCATGGGGAGCTTTGCAATATATTAAAATTCCCAAATCTTTTTTTTTTCAGAACAATTGCTTTCTATCCATACTTTCATCAATATATACTTTACAAAACTGATTTTTTTATCCAAATCTAAGACTTTACCTTTATCCTCAACTCTATTGTCTAGGATATATGTTATTCCTCCAAGTTTTTTTTTATCATTTCCAAATCTGATGTTCATGACATCTTTGCCTTTATTCAAGTCATTGATAAAAATATAGAACAGCACAGGGTCAACCACAGTTCTCTAGCTTGCTTATTGAAAACTTCCCATCATTTTGTCATTGAACCATCAAAAACTATTCTTTAAGTTTTACTATACAAACAGTTTTGAATGCATGTAATAGCATTATTTTCTAGTCTACATCTCTTTAGCTTTTCTACAGGAAAAGGATGAGATAATTTGGTAAAAGTTATACATACATGATATCAAAAGTTTTGTTATCTACACTTTTAATAATCCTATTCAAAAGGAAATGTAGTTAGTGTCTTGTTCTTGATGAAGTCATGTTAGATCATTGTAATTATTTTTTGTTCAGTTATTCAGTCATATCTGACTCTTTGTAACACTGTGGACCATATTGTTCATGTGGTTGTTTTGGAAAAGATACTGAAATGGCTTGCTAATTCCTTCTCATGTGGGTTAACTCAAATAGTGGGTTGATAAATACATCATTGGATCACAAAGCTAGTTAGTGTAAAACCACATTTGAACTCACTTCCTGACTCCAAGTCCAGCGCTCTATTCACTGAATCCATAGCTGCCCATTGTAATTACTACTTATTCTTTATTTATTCTCCAATGATCATTTTAAAGATCTAATCAAGATATTTCTCAGGAATTCAAGGCAAGTTCATTGGCTAATACTTTATAGAATCTAATTTACTCCTCTAGCCAACCAGAATGTAACTTTAAAGAAATAAATAAATTTTCTCTTCTACAATTATGAATTCTCCAAGATCTTTTAAATATTGCTGAAAATGGCTTAGCAATCACATGTGACAATCTTCCCAGTTTTCAAAAACATAATTCCTTTGGGCCAGTTGATTTGAATTCATCATGAACAACTAAATGCTATTTCCTGATCTCCTTTATTACACTAAATATCAACTCACTGTGAGTCATTTTTATTTTGTCATTTCTATCTTGAAAGGCATTCTCCTTGATAAATAAAATAACATCAAGGCAAAAAAATTGAGCCTTTCTTCTTTATCTTTGGCCAAACTCCTTCATGTATTCTCTTCCCTTATTAATGTGATCTCTTCAAGGGAAAACACTGCCCTTTGTGGTTAGCACGGTGGCCATCATACAATAAGTGCTTCACTCTTTCACTAGTTTATTCCAAGTCCAGCAATCTATTTACTACCCTATTATTGCCAAGTACTATATAAAGGTAAATGGAAGGAAGGAAGGAAAGAAGGAAGGAAGGAAGGAAGGAAGGAAGGAAGGAAGGAAGGAAGGAAGGAAGGAAGGAAGGAAGGAAGGAAGGAAGGAAGGAAGGAAGGAAGGAAGGAAGGAAGGAAGGAAGGAAGGAACAGAGGAGAAAAGTATGGAGGGGAAAGAAGGAGGAGAGAAGGAGACATAAAAGAAGAAGGGAAGGAGGAAAGGTTGGGATAGAAGGAAGAAGGCAAACCCTTTGGCAACTTGGAACAATTTCTGAACTGTGCTGAAGATTAAAATCTACACAAGCAAAGGGTTTCTCCAAAATGACCTATGTACTGATACTCCAAAAAAGTCTTTCAAGTAATTGATAATGGCATAAATAAATGCTTTATACTCAAATGGGACTGAAATGTTGCTGAAAATTTAAAAGATTATAGTCTGTTCATAATCACTCATTTTCTGCAAAAGCACTAGATTTGGAGGCAGATAAACTGCATTCAAATCTTAGCTTCACCACTGACAATCTCTACAATCTTTGGTCAGCCTCAGGCTCTCTGGTTTACTCTTATTACTTTATCTATAATGAGGTAGTCAATCTAGATAATCTCTAAGTTTTCTTCCGGCTCTAACTCTCTGATCTTATGATTTCCTGGGTCTTATGGGTAGACTTCCAATCTACAGCTATATTCCTTGCTAAGTATTATAATGGATAAAGTATAGGACATATATACAAGAAGATGTGTGTTTGAATCCTATTTATATGTGGACTAGCTTTCAACACTACCTTTCCCTTCTCTTAACCTATTTCCTCATATAAAAATGGATATCAGAATAAAGTATCTGGCTATCAGGGTTATTGTGAGAATCAGCTGAACTAATATACATGAAGATCTTTGAAAATCTTAAAACGTGATATAAATGTGAGCCATTATTAACTGGAGGGTGGGTTACATAAGCACTTGTCTGGTTATTTACTTGAAGTCAGACCTGTGGGTCTAAATGGAGAAAACATGTTGCCAACTATTGCCTGGAAAATCTTCAGTCTCATTTTCTAAAATTTTATTTTCAATAATTCATGTTTAACTTTCCTTGAAGCAATGGCATATTCCTGGC
This sequence comes from Sminthopsis crassicaudata, assembly GCF_048593235.1. Classification (NCBI taxonomy): domain Eukaryota; kingdom Metazoa; phylum Chordata; class Mammalia; order Dasyuromorphia; family Dasyuridae; genus Sminthopsis; species Sminthopsis crassicaudata. Next base: position 44,498,516 of record NC_133619.1, read on the forward strand.
AGTATACTTCTCAGGTGGGTAAAGTCACTTGACCTTTGGTCTGTTGCTTTAAAAATCCCTCAAGAGATGTGTTAAATTGTCCAGAAATGTATTGCCTGTCATGTCTTATTGCTTAATTAATAGCCAACCTAGATGGCCTACATGGACTGCCCAGAAGTAATCGCTAACTGATCTTTCACCCAGAGAGACAAGTGAGCTCTGTGGCAGCCTCACTGTCACATGGCATTTACAGCCCTTAAGTGAATATGGTTCCACAGATGAGACAGGGAATAGAAGGATTGGGGTTGAGTCTTTATAAGCACCATCTGAGCTACAGAAAATTACTCTGGTCTTCCGGAACAGAACAGTACGGATTACAATGATTGTAAACCTCCTTCCCTCAAATCTTTCTACAAAAGTCAATGATAATCCCCCCACAGATAAGAACAGGATCATGTCTTGAGAAATATCCAATCTATTCTAAGAGAATTCTACTTAAAATCAGAAATAAGGGGTACCTATAATGTGTATGGGGATGGGGGTGTCAAACCATGCCCTTCTTCTATTTGTCATTTTTATTGAGGATACCACCATTCTGTTAGTTTCTCTGATTTATGGCCTTTTATCTTCACTTATTCCTCAAAGCCACTCCCTCCACATGTTCAATCAGCTTCCAAATCTTGTCATTTCATTCCCTGCATCTCTCAAAACAACCCTGTTTCCCTACTCACACAAGCTCTGCTGTACTTTGGACTCCCATCATCTCTTGCTTGGACTATAGCCAATAGACTACCAGTTGTTGTACCTACCTCAAATCTCTCCTAGTTGCCATCCACCTTTCACACAATTCATTTTCTAATGTAGGTCTTCCCACATCACCTCCTACAGTCAGAAATGTGCAATGGATACCTCTTAACTACAGGATCAAATCTAAAGTCTCCTGCTTTCACAACTTGAGCAAGTTTCCAACCTTTCTTTGTTTCACTCCCTTTGACATACTCTATAATCTTAATCATCCACTGTCCCATCACACCATCCCATCTCTGTTCATTTGTATGAGCTGTCCCCAGTGTTTAACATCTTCCTTTCCTTATTTCTTCATCTTTCAAGGGTCCAATTGAGGAAAGGGACCTGTATATGCAAGAATGTTTGTGGCGGCCCTCTTTATAGTGGCCAGAAACTGGAAAGTACGCGGATGCCCATCAATTAGAGATTGGCTGAACAAATTGTGGTACATGATATTATGGCATATTATTATTCTGTAAGAAATGACCAACAGGATGATTTCAGAAAGTCCTGGAGAGACTTACATGAACCGCTGCTGAGTGAAATGAGCAAGACCAGAAGATCATTATATACTTCAACAACAATACTATATGATGATCAATTCTGATGGACGTGGCCCTCTTCAACAATGAGATGAACCAAATCAGTTCCAATAGAGCAGTAATGAACTGAACCAGCTACACCCAGCGAAAGAACTCTGGGAGATGACTATGAACCAGTGCATAGAATTCCCAATCCCTCTATTTTTGTCCGCCTGAATTTTTTATTTCCTTCACAGGCTAATTGTACACTATTTCAAAGTCCCATTCTTTTTGTACAACAAAATAATTATATGGACATATATACATATATTGTATTTAACTTATTCTTAAATATATAATATGTATTGGTCAACCTGCCATCTAGGGGAAGGGGTGGGGGGAAGGAGGGGAAAAGTTGGAACAAAAGGTTTTGCAGTTGTCAATGCTGAAAAAATACCCATGCATATATCTTGTAAAATGAAAGCTATAATAATAATAATAAAGAGTCCAATTGAATGTCAACTAATGCAGGAGGCCTTTCTCATTGGCTTGACCACTGTGCCTTTACCTTTAAAATTATTCTCTTTTTAGAAAGCATTTATTTGCCTGTTGCCTAAAGTATTATTATGCAAGCTCTCTGATGGCAAGGAGTGTGTGTGTCTGTGTGTTTGTGTATGTGTGTGTATGTGAGAGAGACAGACAGACAGACAGAGGGAAAGAGAGAGAGAGAGACAGAGAGAGAGAGAGAGAGACAGAGAGACAGAGAGAGAGACAGAGAGAGAGACAGAAAGAGAGAAAGAGAGAGAGAGAGAGAGAGAGAGAGAGAGAGAGAGACAGAGAGAGAGAGACAGAGAGAGAGACAGAGAGAGAGAGAGAGAGAGAGAGAGAGAGAGAGAAAGGGAAAGAGAAAAAGAAAGAGAGAGAGAGAAATTGAGAATAAGAAAGAGAGAAGTCATGTTTTTTCCTTGCTTTTTATTCCCAACAATTAGTACAGTGCTGGAACATACTAATTATATAATAAATGCTTATTGATCTATTGAATATAATTCAAAGTGTAATACACATAAAATCCAGCTATTCATTCAATCAATAAATATGTTTTGGGTGTCTAAAGGCAGCATGGTATAGTAAAAATCATGGTACATTTAGAATAAGAGGAAGAGTGTTCAAATTCCAGCTCAGTCATTTACTACTCATGTGAACTTGGACGAACCACTTAACCAATCTGCCTCAATTCCCTCACTTGTAAAGTAAGGGGTTCAGACTAGAAGCCTTCTAACATCCCTTCTAGCCTTAATGGTCTGAACCAAGAATTGAAGAAAAATTGAAGGTATAATTAAAGACATGACAATTAGTGAAGAGTGATAATGTGAGTCTGTGCATTAGATGATTGGTACCAAATTCAAGTAATGACTCAAAATAAACAGGAAAAAAAAAACAGATCTGAGAAAACTCGTCTGGGAAAAATGAGCAGAACCAGCTGATGGATTAGATCCTCCATGCAACAACAATATCCACTCCATTCCCATTTGCCAGTTCATTATAATGCCATGTATCCATCACTCTGAAATCAATAAATATATGGAGGAAAGGAGAAATGTCTTTTTGCATGTGTCATTTTTTCTTCACTTTAATACAAAGCAGGTACAGAGGTGCACACTGCTAAAATGATGGAATTATTTAATGCTTTCCTTTCTGTGTCATAATATCAAAAGAGGTCAAATTTTGGCATTTTCTAATGATTAAGTAAAATATAGTAGTTTCTGAACTTAAAACAGTTTATCCATGAAATTTGAAAAGTCATTATAATTTTCCTATTATTCTTATAAATTAACAATTCTGTTATCACCGCTGTGCTGTTCAATTAGCCTTTAATAAGCTAGTTAGCTCAAGTTTTAAAGTAGGAAAAAAGTAAGTAAAGCATTGCCTTATAGACACCTTGACTCTAATGACCCATCTGCTGTAGCTTCCAACTTGGTTTGGACTTTGGGGAGGAAAAGCAAAGAGGGAAAGAAAGAAGTAAGGATTAAGGAGGGGGAAAAAGGGGGGAAAGGAATAGATCAGGAAGAAAGAAGAAGAGAACCACTTTAGAATAGTTTGGTACTACTTAGAAAAGAGAGATCAGAATTATGACTGCCAAAAAAGACTAGTCTTAGCTTAAAAAATTATAATATTCTCCTTTTAGGCTTATTCTTAGGACTGCTGAAATGAGAATATTAAGGCCTTTTTTTTTGGCTGAGGAAATTGGGATTAAGTGACTTGCCCAGAGTCACACAGCTAGGAAGTGTTAAGTATCTGAGATCACATTTGAACTCAGGTCCTTCTGACTTCAGGGCTACTGCTCTAACCACTATACCACCTAGCTGCCTCCATATTATGTTTTTTAAAATAAGATCCATATTTATGTTTTTTTGAAAGTATTAGACTACTTAATTGATTTTTTTCAAAATCACATTGTTCTCCATTTTATGGTTTTCAAATCACACCCAAATATCCCCAGTAGAATGGAAGCTCGTTAAGAACAGGAGCTGTTTTCCATTTTATATTTTGACACTCAGCTCGTATTTGGCCTTGCAATTCATAAGATCTAAATGCAATGCCACAAATATTTATTAAGCATCTACTTTGAAGCAAGCATTATGCTGAGTTCTGGGGAAATAATGGTTTAAAACAACATAAATCTCTATTTGAGTATCTTCTATTTACCAAAAGTATTTTTATATGATATCAAAACCAGAAAATGGGAAAATACAACTTAAAAAAACATTTCTAGAGCAAATCACTCGGTCTCAATTTCCCTTCTTTAAATTGGGGGTAATAATAGCAACTACTTCACAAAATAGTTTATGGATCAAACAACATAATATAATGCTTTAGAAATCATAAAAGTCACTTAATACTTCCTAGCTGTGTGACCCTGGGCAAGTCACTTAATCTCAATTGCCTCAGTAAAAAAAAATCATAAAGTGATTAAATTTTAGCATATATATGTAATAAAAAACATGGAAATATTTGAAAAAAATAATAAAGAACAAAATGTGCAGAATCACGGGAACACTATATACAGTAACAGCAATATTACTTTAAGAGTAACTGAGTGAATAAATCATTTTTTATTATTTACTATTATAAATACTCAAATTAACTATAACTGACATATGAGGAAAGATGTTATCTGCATCCAGAACTGAAGAATAGAAGTATGAATGGAATGATTTTACATATATACATGTACATAGACAGACACCCACATATATACCTATTTGTGTCAAATGTTAGCCATTTCTAGGGTGGGGGAGAAGGAAAAAGGAGAAAAAAAGTTTATATGAAAATTATTTATATTTAAAATAAATAGGAAGTTGTATAGATTTACAGTTTCATATACAATCATCTTTATTATATTGTGTTATGGAAATGCTTATGTTATTCCAAAAAATAAAAATATAATTTGTGTGGGTGTATATATGTACCATATATAGTATGATATTTGAGTCAGGCCATAACATGGAAATATATTTGGATGGCTGGTTGTTTTTTTGTTTTGTTTTGTTTTGTTTTTTTAGCATGAATGTGTAAATGGCACTTACTACTGCCAACTGGGAGGGGAATTAATTAGGAAAAGACTCATTAGGAGGCAGTATGTGAATTGAACCTGGAATAGAGCTGGTGATGGGAGAGGGAAAGAGAATAGCCATACTAGACAACAGGAAACAAATGCACTGAGGTAGGGAATGAAGACATAAATTGACATATGTCAGATTGGATGGGATGAGAATATGGCAATTAGGTAATAACTACTTATAGATGTTTGAAGAGATATGTTCCTCAGGTATGGGAAGGAACCTATGACCTCTAAATCCTCACCTTTCCAAAGCTAAAATTCAAGACATGTTCAGTAAATATAATCTTATTATCTGAATAAGCTTGTGTGATTTCCCATACCCTAGAACAAAATTGAATTTGAACAGACTCTCAAGGGCAACAAGATAGAAAGGGAATTTTCTTGAGGTCTCTGACTATCCCTTAGTGTAAGCATTAGTTTAAGCTTCCTGCCATCTCCCCCGGCCTTTACCTGTAGCTGCCAAGTAAAACAGGAGATCTCTAACTCAGACTCCTATAAACAACATTAAATGTTTGCAGCCCCACAGAACAGGGACACCAGGAGAGTTCAAAAGCTTCTGGCCTTAATATCATTCACCCAGGATTCTGAGGCAAATTACTTCTTCCCAATAAGAACGGCCCCATGTTCTCCAATCATTTTGTTTTTATGGAACTCTCCTTGCCCTTCCTAAACAGATGGGTTTTATATCAGCTCTAGGTTCACCGGTAGCAAGAAGCGAAATTTAGAGGATTTGAAATAACTGCTGCTAAATGGAACTTTGGGATGAAATGTGTCAGATTCGTTCAGATCTGTTAAAGTAATAGGGGAGAGCACAAAAGGAGAGAGAAAAGGAAGGCCTCAATCTTTGTTCCACCAGTGATAAAACAGCATCACTTGGGTGAAAATTGGCCTGACCTTCACCCACATGATGCTTCTGCTGCCTGCCTCAGTGACTCTTTCTTTGCTCTGAATAAGTGAAGATTGCCTCTTTCCCGGCAAGGAAAAGTCAAAGAACAAAAAAGAAAAAATCCTGACTTAACTATAAAAAGATTATTTTTTTAATCACAGTTGGGCTCATACAAGGCAGTTTCTAATCTTATTTTTAAGCTTGAAAACTGCCTTTTTAGAAATTCTTTGGATCCATTTCTTTATAACCTTCTCCCACCATTCTCCCCCCAGCTCCATACCTCAGGGTCCAGATTTTAACTTACTTTTTTTTTTCTCATTCCCACTTTAAATGATAGTGGCTTGGCTTGTAAAAGGCTTTCTCTAAAGCATTCCCCCTGGGGAAATGGAAAAACTGGGGGGAGGAAGAACCAAAGTCTAACTCAGCTGGCTAAAATACTAGTAAAGAGGATCTGTTGGCAGGTTTCGACCAATGCCCAAGGAAACTTGGAGCAGAGTTTTCTCTCCAATTTTACCCCTGGATGGCATGTACTAGCTGATACATGATATTAAATCACAGACTATCCCTGTTCATATAGACAAGAGAGCTTTACTGTGACATTACTGTCAAACAGCCCCCTGTGTGACTAATATTTTTAACAGCATGATATTTAAAATTTGACAAGGATATAATAATTCATTCTTCAGATAGTCAACATACTAGGAGAGTAAGTAATGTCTTCAAAGTATCTTTCAAAGGGGCTATTAAAAGTAAGTAGAGTTTCCCCCCATGGCATAATATGTAATTTTGGTTCAACTACACCAACTGCATGAAATTAGAAACTTTGACTTGATGCTGACCTGCTGAAAATAAGATGGGAAAATAACAAGGCTTGATTCGTAGAGTCAAAGGGGACTCACAAATCTGAATGAAATCTACTATTGTCCACTTGGTTTTCCAAGTGGTATCTGTGCCTCAATCTCCCCATAAAATTCATCACCAGTTAAAATCTGACAATGTTTTAGAACAAAAATGGGACTAAATTAATGTCTGTCATTGACTGGAGAGTTCAACTAAGATGTAAACATTTTGATCTGGAAGGGGCCTTTGAAATCACTGCATCCATTTTTTTGTGGTGTTTTATGGAAACTGAGTGGCTGCCCATCAGTTGGTCAACTGCTGAATAAGTTATGGTACATGAATATAATGGAATATTATTGTTCTGTAAGAAATGATAAGCATGCTGATTTCAGAAAAGCTTGGAAAGACTTACATGAACTAACTGAATTGAGCAGATTCAAGAGAATTTTATATACAGTATGAAGAACATTAGGTGATGATCAGCTGTGATGGACTTGGCTCTTCTAACAATGAGTGCCATCCACATCAAGAGAAAGAACTATGGAGACTGAAAGTAGTCTAGCATAGTATTTCACCTTTTTGCTGTTGTTTTTTGTTCACTTGTTTTTTTTTCTTTCTGTTTGATCAGATTTTTCTTGTGCAGCATGATGAATATGGAACTAAGTTTAACCTGTATTGGATTGCTTGCAGTCTTGGGCAGGGAGGGAAGAAGAGAGGGAGAAAAATTTGGAACACAAGGTTTTACAAAGCAGAATGTTGAAAATTATCTTTGCATGTTTTTGAAAAAAATACTATTTAAAAATAAATAAAAAGGAAAAATCATTGCAGCTATCACTCAATTTTCAAATAAGGAAAATAAAAGCCCTGAGAAAATAGAGTCCTTGAAAACAATGCTTTAAAGTTAAGGCATCATAGCCCAATATGCTTACTTTATAGAGGAGTAAATGCATTTTCATCAAAGAGAAGTGACTTGAACAAGTCACATAGGTAGTCAGGTGAATATAGACCTTCAGGCTCTATTGCCTTTTCCCCTATACCAAGCAACCTCATTGTGCAAGATCATAATGAGTAATTAGGAACAAAACCAAATTAAAATCTTTCTACTTCATATCTGGAGTGCCTTTGCCTTCATCATGATGCAACTATAGAACAAGAAAGAATTATTGGGAGCATACAGAATCTGCAAAGCATGAGCTAGTGCATAGATAATCGATCTCAAGAGCAAAAAGACCTGGATTCAAATACACTCTCTGAAAATTACTAGTTCTATGATTTGGGATAAATCCCTTAACCTTTCAGTACTATACAAAACATTAAGTTTCAGAGAAGGGACTCATCTGCATTAGGAGAAGAGATAGCCAGGAATTCTATTTACCAAGAAAACACAAATCCAATTTCTATACCTTTATAGAATTTTACAGGTGGAAAAAAAAAACATCTGGGTTACCAATTACAGCCCCCTAAATTTTATAATTGAGGCACTGATGATGTGTTTGATAATGTCACAAACCTGGGAGGGATTTTTTTTAATGTACTAGATAACTAAGTCAGGATTCCAATGAAATTAAGAATTAAAGATGCAATATAATGGGAATAAAATACTCTCAAAAATTAACTTCACAAATTGAGGAGGGGAGTGGCAAAACTATTTTACCTAAAAAACTGGGGGGTTTAGTGGACACTAAACTCAGCTTGAGACAGTGTAATAGAATAGGTAATTTTTTTTTAGCACAGAATCATAAATTCAGCAATGGAAGGGAACATTGAGTGCACAGAATCCGTCCCTTTCATTTTACAGATGAGGAAACTGAGGCATAGAAAAACTTATTTTTTTAAAGCCACACAGTTATGCATTATCTGAGATAGGAATTGAATCAAGATTTTTATAACTCTAAGTGCAATTCCCTATCCACTGAGCCATTTTTTCTTTCAGATTTAATAAAATGCCATGGATAAATAAAAGCATCAGGAAGATCTCCATGGTGAACATCTCTAATAAATACAACTTTCATTTGAACCATTTACCAGTCTCCTCCATGATGATGATAAACACTTTTAGTAAACAAACAGTTCTACTTTATGCCTTATCTGATATTCATAATCATTGTACAAAGAATCATTGAACAAAATTATTCCAAGAAGAAAATTTCAGAAGCAATAGAATTACATAGAAACAAAAAATTTGAGAGGTGGGAGGAAGTCTCGAGATCTCATGTAGAGTTCTTCAAATTTACAAATTTATAAAAATGCTAGGATTTACATAAATCTAGTAAAAGCTACTTAAGATTGGTTTTCAATTTTTTCCTAGTTTAGATTAGAGAGGTCACATGATAAGAAAATATATGTGAATTTAATACATATAAGAACATTGATACCATTTTCAAGGCAGAGCCTAGTATTCAAATCTCTTGATACACTTCAGAGTTTTCTCCATTACACCATAATGGGATTTACAAAATGATATATTATCGTATATATATAAATACAGTACGATTCAAAATACCATTTCATCTCTTGGGTTTTTTAAATCTAATTTAATAATTTCAGGTACAGCTACTAACAGTGATTTTAATAGAGTAAAACAGGCTATTTAATGTCACGTATTAGCTATGTGCCATCATTTAAATATATCATGTTCCTTAAAAGTCAGGGATCGTCTTTTGGTAGGGCAGGAGGGGACAGGCTTTCCATTGACCTCTACATTAGGCATTTTCATTCCCTAATTCTGCCCAGGTTCTATGATGTGATTATGGAAGATCCCCTTTCCAAGGTAGACTACAATCTTTTCATGCCTTAGTAGACCATGTCCATGTGTTACAAGGGCAAAAAAAAAATCACCTAGTGGTCGACCATCTGGTGATCAGCCTCTCCAAATTTAGCTAGGTTGATCTGTTGCTGGGGCTGTACTCCAAGTATTGCCAGCTTAGTAGGATCTGCCAGAACCTATATTCCACTGGCATATCCTGTAAGAACCCAGGGTCACCTGCAGGCCATGAAAAGGGATTAGAATAACAAGGGAGAAAGCATGTGAATAATTAGGGGAAAGTAGACCATGTCCTTAAAGCAAGGTACTTCTTACCTAACCAAAAAAAAGTTAGGAATATATTTTCCCTTAATAAAGTGATTTCATCTCTGTAGGAACACTGACAGTCAGAGCCTACCCCATTCTACCAATGAGATAAGACATGTAACGGGCCCAAGGACAAGCCCAGTTCAGAGCTGGATTCTATAGAGTCCATTTCCCTTTAGAGAAGATCAATCCGAACCTGGTCCCTAAAGTGTCACTCCTGCTAACTCTCCTTGGTAACTGCTGCAAAGAGTGACTCTAGCCAAAGAATGAAGGGCAGTTGGTCGGCAAGAATTAGAAGGCTCAGAATGGCTCATTTTGAGCAAAGCTGCCAGTCCATTTCTCCTTTTTGCTTTATATACCATCAAAGATGATGCAAGCTGACTTCAAAGGGAGCTCCATACTTACAGCAGCTCTGCAGGGGGGTAGAGTAAAATGAGTCGGGGGTGAGGGGGAGAAACCATCATATTTTGAATTGTGAGACCTGAATCATTATTTTATTTCATCACTTTATATGTTGCTTATATAGGACAATAGGGAAACATAGCTGTGTCATTGGGATGGTTATATAGCAGGGCCAGAAGTTTAAAAATATGGAACATTTTTTTAAAATCAGATTTTCAAACCTCTTCCTACTCCTCCCCCCCAACCCCTATGTACAGATATTCTTAGAACATCTTTCAGCGATGGTCTGGTGCCCCTCTAATGCCCAAGTACCTGCTGGGCTTTGACCCACTCTCTCAGAACTCGCTCCTCAGAAGCTGGTGTATCACCCCTGAAGGTAATTAAATGCATAGGTATCAGACTACCTACTTACATCTGCCAGTTGGCAGACCCTCCCATTTCTAATTTGGAATTTTTTCTGCTTATTTGGCAAGAATATAGCATTAACTTTTTGATTCATCTTAAATAAATTATTTTTTTTTCAAGTTCTTTAGAAAACATATATTTTACCTTGTTAGTGAATATGACTCAACAATAAAATTTGCCCCCTTCTTGACCATTATATTAATAATAGGGACTCAAAAGGTTAAAAAAATTGAACAATTATAGTCTATCCATCTAAAAGTTTCCCTTTTAAGTGCCTGAATATTTAGTTACAGTCTATTAGTAAAAATAATATCCATATCATAATATGTATATTGCATGTGGTAAAAGGCAAATAATTTATAAAACTCATTCCCGTACATATTTAAACAATACTAAATTCATGTTTACTTGAAAGACTGACCTGCCTTTGGAGTTAGTTAATTTTCTTGAGACAATAATATATGATTTATGATATTTTTGGAAATAATATTTTTTCTGAGCATTGCTTTTGAAAAATAAATGAAGAAATCTACACACAAAGCTGAGCTTAAATTTATGGCATTTAGGCGACTATAGTAAAGCATTGCAAAGGCATAAAATGCAAATTGAGGTTGACAATCCTTCACCTATTTTGTTTTATTCTGGTGCCCCCTTAGAAGGAAGTCACCCTGAGCTAGGAAATGTTCCTTTAGTCTAGTGTATTGCCACTTCAATGTGAAGTGACCTTTTAAAAATGCATCATATTGTTTTGTATGTTCCAGTATTGGGGAGGGAGTGGAAAAAAACAAAACAAAACAAAACATCCAAGCCAAGTTCTGATGACAAAGGGAACTAAGGAAGAAAATATCTTGCTTCATAACACTAACAACCTGGGGTGATTTTGAACTTTCTACTACTATTCCCTCCTACCCCCCCCCTTTTTTTTAAGGGAGGGAGGATGTTAAAGAGGGGTAGCTATTGTGCGGCTCAAGCCAAATGTTTCTCATTGTACAGGTTTTTAATGGCAAGATTACAAATGAGATTGAATTTTTTTTGCTACATTTCTAGAGCCATATCATGTTCTTAAATCCAAGTCTTCTATTCTGTGTAAAACAATTTTCTTAATGATCATCCTCAAAACCTAAAGATATTCATTACATACTTGCCAGAATTGATCAGAATTATTCCTGGAAGAGTAGAAGGTACATTGAAATGAAGAAAGAAAAATGTCAGGGATTAAATTTAAGGACTTGGTTAAGATTTTAGTATATCTTTAGTCCCAAGAATTAACTTTTCCTAAGAAACTGAACTACCCATACTAGATGGACTATAAAGGATGGGATAGATTATTATTTTAATAGTATTTTATTTTTTCAAATACATGTAACATTCATTTTTGCAAAACTTTGTCTTCCAAATTTTTCTCCCTCCTTTCCTTACTTCCTCCTTCAATAGCAAACCAATCTGATATAGGTTAAACATGTGCAATTCTTTTTTTATATGATTTATTTTATTAAATCTTTTTATTTACAAAACATATGCATGGGTAATCTTTTAACATTGACCCTTTCAAAACCTTCTGTTCCAAATTTTCCCCTCCTTCCCCCCACCTCCTCCCTAGATGGCAGGTAACCTCATATATGTTTTATGTGTTAAAATATATGTTAAACCCAATATATGTATACATATTATACAGTTATCTTGCTGCACAAGAAAAATTGGATCTAGAAAGAAAAAAACCCAAGAAAGAAAACAAAAATGCAAGCAAAGAAAAACAGAAAGAATGAAAATGCTATGCTGTGGTCCACACTCAGTTCCCAGAGTCCTCTCTCTGGGTGTGGATGGCTCTCTTCATTACTGAACAGTTGGAACTGATTTGAAACATCTCATTGTTGGAGAGAGCAATGTCCATCAGAATTGATCATTGTATAGTCTTGTTGTTGCCATGTATAATGATCTGGTTCTGCTTATTTCACTCAGCATCAATTCATGTAAGTTTCTCCAGGTCTCTCTGAAATTATCCTGTTGGTTATTTCTTAGAGAACAATAATATTCTATAACATTCATATACCATAATTTACCCAACCATTCTCCAGTTGATGAGCATCCATTCAGTTTCCAGTTTCTAGCCACTACAAAAAGGGCTGCCACAAAGATTTTTAACATGTGCAGTTCTTTTAAACATATTTACATATTTGTCATGTTGTATAAGAAAAATTATAACAAAAGAGAAAAAGCCACAAGCAAGAAAAAACAAACAAAAAAGTTAAAATATTATGTTTCCATCCACATTCAGTCTCATAGTTCTTTCTCTGGATGCAAATGGCATTTTCTATCCCAAGTCTATTGGAATTGGATTGAATCATGGCATTGTTGAAAAGAGCCAAGTCTATCAAAATTGATCATTAAATAATCTTATTATTACTAAGCACAATATTCTCTTAGTTCTGTTCATTTCACTAAACATAAGTACATGCAAGTCTTTCCACACTTTTCTGAAATTAGCCTGCTCATCATTTCTTCTAGAGTAATAATATCCCATTATCTTAATATATCATAACTTATTCAGCCCTTGACCAACTGATGGGTATCTACTCAATTTCCAGTTCCTTGTCACTATAAAAAGAGCTGCTACAAACATTTTTGCACATGTGGATCCTTTGCAGGTTTTTGCATGACTTTTTATTAGACTACTCTTTGAGTTAGGCTAAGATTCTTATTTTAAAAGTTTTGATTATATAGCATACTGTTTCTTGGTTATTTAAAGATACAAATATTTTCTCTAAAATGGTACTTATTCTAAAAAAGGAATGGGTAATAACTCTGTTATGAAATAGTTTTTCCTCTAGTTTATATAAGATATGAGGAATAATTAATAAATAACACCTCAGGACAAAAATGTACCCTCATTCAGAAACATTTCAATTGCTTAGGAAAACAGTATCTAAAAAGGCTATCTTCCCATGTTCCATATCTGGAAAATATACCTCAGATTGCAATAGTATTAACTTGTCACTACCTTCTAAGCCCACAATTTCCTTTTTAGAACTGAAGAGTCAAATTATTTCAACCAGATTTTTAGAAAGCTTTTAGGCATCAACATACACCATAGCAGCTGGACTGGTGTGTGGGAAATGGGTTTCCCTATATCCTTCAGATCATTTTTCCCATGGGACAAAGAGACAAAAGAAGTTATAAAAATAATTATATGGCTTTTTTTCTTCTTCAGTTATACATTTTTTATTCCTTCAATAAAAACAAAAAAAATACACTTTTAAATATCTCCAATACTAACATTTAGAATTACAAATATGTTTAAGGAGGAGACATTTGCTTTTTCATTCCCACAAAATTTCCTACTGTTTTTTTTTCTCCTTTGTTTCTATCACAAGGCTTTTCAGTGATATCATGGTCTTACACTTTATTCCTTGTGTGCTATTGCTTTGTTTTCCAAAGTTTTCTCATTTAAGTGCTAGTCTAATTGGGGAAGATTTTCTTTAGAATGACACAATATCCCTATATCATCCTTCCTCAAATTTGAGTATAAGAAAAGGAAAGTAGACTTATTGAGGGTCATTGATCCCTCACCAAAAGGAACATTCTCCCTGAAAAAGTAGGCTGAGAATATATAGACTCCTTGGATAAGAAGTGCTAATTGAGTAGTACAAATATAATTGTCCGAACAAGTCAGAAGATAGTTTATTTTTCATTGGGATATTCATGAAAGACTTTATAGAAGTCTGAGGAGCTGAGCAGGTAGTCAGCCTTCCCTCAATTATTAAAATCATTGATTATAGAATTAAAGTTGGAAGGCATTTCAGAGACCATCCAAAGACCTCTTTCTCTGTATCAATTCAGGTTGACAAAAAGTTAGAGATTAGAATTGATAGTAGTTATATTCAGTATTTATTGATTAATGAAACATAACATGACAGAAAGTAATTGGAAATTCAGCATGCCTTAAAATAAATCTGTATTTAATTAATTGTAACAAGGGCACCTATGTGGTACAATGAATAGAGAACCAAACCTGGAAATTGGGATGTCCTAAGTTTAAATCTGGCCTCAGACATTGACTAACTTTATGCCCATGGGCAAGTCTATGAACACGGTTTGCCTCGGTTTTCTCATTTGTAAAATGGGATGGAAAAGGAAATGGCAAACCACTTCAACATTTCTGCCAAGAAAACCCCAAATGGGATCACAGTCAAAAATGATTGAACAACAACTAAATTTTTAAAAAGATGTTAAGTGAAAAATATGTAGCTAACAAAATACATGTTTACAAAGTTGTGAATTCAAAGATCTCTTTCAGTAAATTAACTCTGCCTCACTCTTGGGTCTGCTGAATTTTCAATTATTTTCTGTCATGTTATGTTTCATTAATTAACAAATACTGAGTATAACTACTATCACACTAGTAATTGTAAACATTTTACCTTAAAAAGGAGTCATCCTTCTTCAAAAGTTTAGCTCTACTCTGCCCCCATTACAGCTTGCTTCTGTATTCTTCCTTCCTAAGGGGTTGGGGATTTAAAATAGGAATTGACACACAACAGAAGAATAATGTTAATGCTGAGTTAAAACGTTGGCCTACCTAAGGAAGAAAGAAATTACCACAGATGTTATTCATGGATGTGTAGAGTAAGTGAATTCATTTAATTCCAATCAACTCCATTCCTCATCTAGGTAAAGAAGGGCAAAGTTTGAGCATTCAGAGTCAGTAGGGAAATGCTTGCTCTAGCTCTGAACTTGAATAAGATTGTGTGATATCCCTATAGAGAAAAATTATTCCTTTTCTTTTTCCCATATTACCTGGTGCAGTATCTCCAAAGTTAAAAAGAGGATTAGTTTTTAAAAAGAAATTAAATAAATAAAATGTTGATGTTTATTCAATAATTATATATTGATATTATATTATCAATCATATCATGTAATATAATATAATATATGATATATATATAATATATAACATATATATTATAAAATGATATATATTGAGATATATATCATGCTATGTTTCATGAGAGTTATATAGAATTATGAATAGCTGACATTTACATTTTATCTCATGGTTTACAAAACACTTTACATGTATGATTTCATTTGAATCACACAAAACTCTGAGATGTTTGAAACCTAAGTACCATTTATTTCCTTTTTAGGAAAGGGGAACTCAAAGAGGTTCATTGACTTGAACAAAGTTATACATTTAGTGAGAGATAGAATGTAGCATCAAATCCAGGTCTACCAAATACATATTTAGTGCTCTCTTCAAGCAACATCTAATACAAATAGAGAGAAAAGATACTTTAAAAAATTAATAAGAGATATCAGAAGTCTAGATTACAAGTCTCACTAGAGATATCACAGTGTATGTTTTAAGTACTAAAGCAGTAGTACAGAGCTCATGAACTATAGGAATTTGGAAGTGGAAGAAATGTGATTTGCCCATCTGTCTTGATACAATCCAACTGAGGTTAATGTGAGAGTCCAAGTTAACTATCTACAAAGCTCCCTCATTTTAGCAGATATCTATACATTCTTATGCTGATTTCTTAAAATTGGAAACTTGATCAAGGAAAGAGATGAAACTGATTGGAAATGAAATCTCATGCACTATCACATGAAAGTTCCAAGATATCCTTAAGAAAAAGGGTTGAGGAAAAGATGAAATGGATTCCCACACTGGTGCGTTTTATTTTCAACCCCTTAAACAAACTAATTAATTAATTAATTACTTCATTCATTCATTCATTTTTGGTGAGGCTCAGGGTCACACAGCTAGGAAGTGTTAAGTGTCTGAAGTGAGGTCCTCCTGACTTTAGGGCTGGTGCTCTAACCACTGCACCACCTAGCTGCCTCTCAACTCCTTAAATTTAGATAAATCCATGGATGGTAAATTCATAAGACTACATTTTCACAGCACTATATAAGATTCAACAATCCTGTGAGAATAGGTCATACAAATAGCATTTGTCATCTTTTTTAAAAAAATTAGGAAACTGAAGATCCAAAATGAAAAAGACTTTCTCAAGTTCATCCAGTCTAAAAAAGCTGATCTTCTTCAACTTGAGCCATGGTTATATAACTCTGAGGCCAATACTTTCTTCATTATAACATCTGCTCCCTTGTATAAATTAGTCAGTTATGGATGGTAAAGATAATCTAATAATTAGCATTTATATAAGACTTTAAGGTTTGCAAAGTGCTTTGCATATATTATCTTATTTGAGTCACACAACAACCCTGTCAGGTAAATATTTTTATCCCCATTTTTACAGATGAAGAAATTAAAGATGAAAGAAGAAAAATTAGTTGTTTAAGATTAGATAGCTATTAAGGTCTGAGGTAAATTTTGGAGTTTTCCTGACTCCAAGTCAGATACTCTCCAGTCTGCTAACTAAATATATTTTACAACAAACACAAATAGACAGGCACCTATAATATTTGCCAGTTCTTTCATACAGAATTCTGGCTACATATACCATGAGTATGACTATCTGTGACAATATAGAGTTTATATTGCTATAATACTTAAATTTACCAATTGCTGTTGTCATAACACTATGAGTTGGCAGTTTGAGTGTTATTTTCCTCATTTTATAAGCAAAACTATTGAGGTTCTGAGAGGTTAAATGTGGTACATGTGTCCTCATAGATAGTAAATCTTGAGGTGGGAGTGAAATTCAAACTCAGATCTTTGAGTACAAGTTAAGCATTTTCCACTAATTATGCTCTTAGGCAATCATAGAATCATCCATTCACTCTCCAGAGTGGGTGATGAAGGAGAGATCTTCAGATTTTTTGGTGGAATTCCTCATTAGTACAGGAACTTCTACTTGGCTCAGTACATAGTGTGCAGGGCCTGAAGTAAGGAAGACCTGAATTCAAATCAGCCTCAGTCCTATACTAGGTTTAAGACTCTGGCGAAGTCATTTAACCTCATTTTCCTCAGTTTCTACATTTGTGAAATAAGCTAGTTTCAGAAATGAAAAAACAATCCAGTATCTTTACCAAGAAAACCCTACTGAAGTAATAAATAGTCAGACTAGACTGAAACAACTGAAGAACAATAATAACATAGTACAGCCTTCTTTTGACCACTATGAGCATTGTCCTTTGTTCTTTGCAGAATGCAAAATTGTAATTTTTCACAAACCATGATAGTCCCTGATTCACAATCATACCACATCATGAGACCACCAACATTACGAATGATGCTTATTCCAATGGTGTTAGTGTCATTAAAATCCTCCAAAACAATCCAGTCCATTTTCTGCCTGCTATTTAGCTTTGAGATGCATTGAGATTAATAGTCTGGCCACCGTATCTATACAAGATATAGGTACTAATGCATCAATTCTACAGATTGGTTAGTTAACTGCATGTTGTGATCTGGGCAGCAAGCTCTTTTCATGCACTTGGTTTTCTTTATGTGAATAGTTCTTCCAAACTATTTGAGTTCAGTTTTAACTCTATGCCAAGCATCCTTCAAGAAAAGAGAAAGAAAAATTCAATGGCTCTACATTCATGTTCTTCCACATGAATCTGTAACTGTCTTTTAAATAAGTATGGCAAAAGTCTGTCTGTAGTCTTTATGGTGACTCCTTTCAATGTGTGCATCTGACAATGAAAGAATCCAGATTCATACTGTGCACCCATAAATCTTACCTCTTCTACTTAGTATTGTCATCATTATTCATAGCACATATGCTTGCTTTCCACTCTTCCTTCTAAACTTGGCCCTTTTATAAAGGCTTTTTTCACAGATGAATCATATTCCTGATTAGTGCGATCAATGGTGTCTTTCAGAATCCTTTAGTTTATACACTATCTGAAATTTCTATCTGATGCTCTTAGTTGTGCTATTTCCAATTTTGTTCTGCTTAATTAATTCATTGAAGTAGTGTCAAAAAATTAATTGGCCCAAAAGATAGGAAGTCTAGGGTCTAGCCAAAGTACCAGGATAAAAATCATTTCCTTGTCCTGTGCCTCAGTTGCTTCATTTATATAATAAAATTATTGCACGATTTCAAAAATTGGCATTTGGCTAAGTGACAGTGAATCTAAATCATACCTGGCATTTTGAATTACTGAAAAGTCTATAATAATCTAAAGTATGATATGGCATTTAAAAATAATTAATATAATATTAAACTACATTAAGAAAGGTATAGTGACCAACATGAAGGAGCTGATAATCTCTATGTATTATGCCCTAGTCATAGCATATTTACAATATTGTATTGATTTCTAAGGATTACAATTTTAAAAGAAGGAAAATTAGCTGAGAGCTATCAGATATAGGCAACTAGATAACAAAGGAACTTGAATTCATGAGAGAAGATTGGTTGAAGAAACTGGGGATGTTTAACTTGGAGAAGAGAAGACTTAATTGGGGCATGATGTTTTCAACAAGAACTTGAAAAGCTGCTAGTGGAAAAGATACCTGCTTATTCCCAAAGCGAGCCAAGTATAGATATGATAAAGAGACATATTTAGAAGTGACGCAAGGAAAAAAATCTGCTAATAATTATTGCTATCACAAAGAATGATGGCTACCATAAAAGATATTAGATTTCCCTTCACTGAAGATTTTCAAGAGCAAACTAAATAACTGCTTGTAAGACATATTGAAAAATGGATTTTTTTTCACTTACGGGCTGAATTAGATAACCACAAAAGTTCCTTTCAGTTTTGAGATTTTGTGATATCAGAGAGTCTTAGAGCTATATGTTTATGTGTTCTTCAAATGTTGTATTTGGTTTCCTCTTCCCCAGACTTTTCTACAACCTCAATGCCTACATGACAAAACAGACACAATAGAAAAAATGACCTCTGATCTCCACTCTTTTGATTGGTGACTGCCTTTCCTAGAACATTAATTCAAGAAAGCCCTTACCATGTTTCACTTCTACCCTTCCTTTATAGACAAGTATCTCTTCAACTGCTACCATGTCTACTGTCACATATACATATACCCTCCACCCCACCCCCCAAAAAACCCTCCAGTTCTGGTACCAGGAACACAAATAAAATTGCTCTCTATTTTTTCCTAGATGAGTCTCACCTCAATGATCCCACTCAAATGTAGGAGTTTTTCAAACCAAAGTACTCCTCTCTGTCCACCAAGCTCCTGTATATTTTGTTAGAATATAAGCTGCCAATAGGATAATGCTTGCTACAAAGTTAATAATAAATAACTAAAAAAATTTCCTCATTCTGAAAATCATTCATTCAATCTATCTGCTTATTCTAATATAACAATGCTTCTAATTCAACAACTTTTTAAGAACTAGCATTAGGGGTAGACAGAGTAAGAATCAACTCAAGTCAATGTTTGAGGCATTCTTGATACTTTTCTTATACCCCTCAAAATCTTTCCCACACATACAACTTTCTTGATATGTGAAAGTTCAAAAGTCCAAGGAAAGAATTTAATTCACTTGAATCTTGAATATTAAAGCTTCTACTATTCAAAATTGGAGAAGAATTTGTGATCATTAATTAAACAGGATCTCAGCTAGGTTTTAGGGGAGAGGGGAATTGTGGAAAAAAGGATTCATAAAAAAGGAGAGGTAGAAGGGAAATAATTCTGTTTATGATACAATTTTTGCCTGGGTACCATGGTTACATCAAGTGCCAGCACATCATCACCAAATAACCACAATACTAAAAGCATTCATCAACTGAGGGAAGAACTTCCCTCTGTACTCTAAGCAGCAAATTATATGACTGTCCCTTTTCTTTTTTCCCTCTATTTCCCTTTAGTTAGGTGTCTTTATTTATGTACTTTTTGGATTCAACTGCTTTTAGTTCTCTTTCTTTATTCCTCTCTTCATTTCTTCAAAAATGCTGTGGAGAGAAAAGGATAAAACAAATGTTTCGGCATAAAAATATGTGCCACCTTTTGAAATCTGTGCAGTATCTCCTACTATACCTGCTGTGCATAATTTCAGAATTCAGTGCTTTCATCAAGTAAAGAAAACCCATTTGCTCTTTCATCTGTGCATCATAACACACTAATTTTCATCAAAACCAGCCAAATCTTTATGGGTGACTAGTCCCCAGGCTTCCTGAAAGCAGGTTTCCACTTGTTCCTGCTCTAGGTGATGCTCTGCTCTGAAGTCTAAACTGGGTAAATTCTTTGTTATTTTTTGTATACCCTATTTAGCTTTGTATTTATTTCTAGAAAATGAAAGTATCAATAATTGAGTATTGATTTCCTAAGGAGATTGTTTACTGAATTTTACATTTTGGGACTTTTATAGATTTCTATTTGTCCTTTTTTTTTGGCTTTCAATTATTTCTGCCACCAGATGTAATATGAATATAAGATGCTTTAAAATTAATGAGGATAACTATTAAAGAATCACATGTGATGATCTTTTACAAAGCACTGTTGCAGCACCTCATTGTGATGTAGAAGTAAGACTGGGTTTTCAAAGGCCATGTTAGCAGTATATAAATGCTGGCAAATTCTCCCAAGCTAAAAAGATTTTAAGTAGCATTTTATCAAGAGATCAAGTTTAGTTATGATGAGGAGCCCAGTGAAATATAGAGAGTTTCATCACTTGTAGTGTGACACTTGGTAATGAGATCATTATCCATAGCAATTCATGAAATAAAGAAAAAAACAATATTGTCTTTGAAACTCCAACACTCTCCCCAAAATATGCAAAAATGATTATGAAGTGTTAAAATGGGGTAGAAAACACAATGGATATAGTTTTTATACCATTTGTAAACTTTAATCTGCTTGTTGATACTTTAAAATCAAAATTCTTATTCAGTGACAAAAGAATGGACAACAATGAAGAAAATGAATTCTATCTACTTAATATACTTGCTATAATTTAAAATAGAAAAAAGTTCTTCGTAAAATTTCACTACCATTTTGTCCCTAGCAATCTATATCTGTGAATAAAATTCAATTGTTTTCATTGAGATTTCTTTGCAAAAAACTTATCATACTTGTAAAATATTGTAATTAAATGTTCCATGAAATCGTATTTCTTGTAGCTTTTAGGCTACAAAAAAATGACACTCCACCATCTTTTTGCTTTGCTTTTCTAAAAAAAAATAGCTGTGAGTCATTGTTCTATTAATCTGCAACTTCTTTCTTCTAGTTTCACTTATTCTAAAAATGTCAAGATTGATATGATTCAGCTCCTTTAGTAATATTGCATAGACTATGCTATTTAAGCAGTTTAAAATCAAATGGGCTCAGAATAGGACAAGTCCATAAATAACTATGAAACAAGTGTGTGAAGTATATTCATAACGTACATCATACTGCTTGGTTTTCAAAGCATTCTACTTATAACTATGATTCAGGACATCTAAATATCACAATCCCCATTTTGAAGTCCTATCTCTGAAGCTGAAAGATATTAAGTGAGGCCAGATCCTGTCTCTAAATCCAGAAATCTTTTTTACCACATCATTGTACTAGTGCTATGGAGAAATCCAGGAGAAATTTCAATGAGTAGTTTGAAATGTGGTAGAAAAAGGGAGAGTGGTCAAGAAAGGAATCAGGAAGATAGGAGCTGACATGGTTCTTGAACAAAATTTCATCCCAATTGATAAAAGGTCAAAGGGTATTTACAAGCAGTTTTCTGGTAAAGAAGTCAAGGTATCTATAGTCATATTTGAAAAATGTTCTAAATAACTACTGATCAGAGAAATACAAATTAAAATAATGATAAAGTACCACCTCCTACCTTTCAGAATGACTAATATAACAGAAAAGGAAAATGATAAATGTTGGAGAGTGTTGGAAAATTGCATTGTTAGTAGATTTATGAACTGATCCAACCATTCAAGAAGTTGAAACTATGCCCAAAGTGCAACTACCCTTTGATGCAGTGATAATACTACAAGGTTTATATTCTAAAAAAAGTTTTAAATAGAGAAAAGGACTTATTTATGCAAAAATATTTATAGCAGTTCTTTTCATGGAGGCAAAAAATTGGAAATTGAGATGGGGAATGGCATGGACATAAACAATATGATTGTAATGAAATACTTTTGTGCTATTAGAAATGATGAGCAG
This sequence comes from Sminthopsis crassicaudata, assembly GCF_048593235.1. NCBI lineage: Eukaryota > Metazoa > Chordata > Mammalia > Dasyuromorphia > Dasyuridae > Sminthopsis > Sminthopsis crassicaudata. The sequence continues at coordinate 44,521,064 of NC_133619.1, forward strand.
ATAGAGACTTACATTAACTGATACAAAGTAAATTGAACAGAACCAGGAGTACATTGTACATAATAAGAGCAATGTTGTATGATAAATAATTTAATTATTCTTTGCAATACAATGATCAAAAACAATTCCAAAGGATTCATGATGAAAAATGTTCTTCCACCTCCAGAGAAAATACTGATGGAGTCTAAATGCAGATCAAAACAATATTTTTTATTTTCTTTCTTTTCTTTTTGATCTGTCTTTTTTTTTTTGCAATGAGACTAATATGGAAACATGTTTTGCATAACTATACATGTGTAACCCAGATCAATTTGCTCAGAAAACAAGAGGGGATAAAAAAGGGAGAGAATTTGTAATTCAAAAAAAATTTAAAGGAATATCAAAAAATTGTACATATAATTGAGGAAAAATAAAATATGTTTTAAAAATTTCAAGAGTAGGGATAGTTCGGATTATTGTCGTTCAACCAGTTTTAGTCATGCCTTATTCTTCATGACTTTATTTGGGATTTCTTGGCAATGATATTGGAATGGTAGGTCATTTTCTTTTCTGACTCATTTTTTAGGTAAGGAAACTGAGGCAAACAAGATTAGGTGATTTGTCCAGGGTCCCATAGTTAGTATCTACATCTACATTTGAACTCAGATTCTTCTTACTCTAGGATGGGCACTCTCTATCCATTGCACCATCTACTGGTTAATGGCAGATACAGGAGAGAAGTCATTCTTAATATGGGGGAATGACTTGAACAAAGTCATGTAGATAGGAGATAATAAGGTAAGAACAGAGGGGGCAGGGTTGAAATTAATCCTATGTGACAACATTACCTGTATGAGAACTATTATTAGTAGGATCTCTAGGATCAGCAATTTATATTTTCCTTGGTAGACCATGTTAAGTAGCTGAATATTTTTTGATTAGAGGCTTGGTAGCACTTGAAGGCCTTACTCAGAAAAGTGATCTTTAAAAAACATAGACTTCAAACAAACAAAAAATAGAAGTAAGTGTGCTGTCTACTGCTGTGAACAGCAGAGGAAGCTGGCCTGAAATAAACAAAACTAGCCTGAAACCTTCTGATAAAGGAGTGCTGGAGGGTCACAAGGGATTCCAAGGGACAGAAACACAAAGAGCACCAGGACTCTGAATGAGGCCACTGGTGCTAATAAAAATAAAAGTTAAACCTCAGCAGTAGCCTTATGGATCATCTCCAAAGAAAAAAAAGGGTGTCCCATATCAGCCCAACATAGCCACCAAGAGAAACTTCCTAAAGGATGTCTTCTCTCTTCCCCATAATTGGTAAACTAGGACAGACATTAAGTTGTTGGTTATTTGAAACTTATTTTTGTTTGTTTGTTTGTTATTTGTACTCGTTGATTATAGGAAATAATGAAACTCTTCTTATTTTGGCAAACTCCCCCTCTATAGTGAACTGTAATAGCATTGATAATTCCCATTATCTAAATGACCTAAATGCCAATAACAATTAGTCAATTTAAGAAGACTGGCAATGATAGATAACTGATGGTCATTTAGCAAAAAGTGAAGCCAAGGGAGAAGGCAATAAATTCAGTTTGATTTGTTTAACAAGCATTGTGTTAGTCTCAGGGAATACCAAGACAAGAGGATAAAAAAAAATCCCCATCCTCAAGATGCTTACATTTCACTGGAGTAAGATTAGAAGAGTTATAATAAATATACCAATATGTAAATTTAAATTTTTGTCAGAAGAAAGAGTATATTAATAATTGTATTAATAACTTGGACAGGGACAAAAAGGGGATCATAAAAGGTTTCTCATTAGAAAAAAAACCTGAAGGAAAATTTGGAAGAATTGTGTAGAGAGTGTAGAGTGTAGAGAAGGAAAATGAAGAAGTACTTCCCAATCATTAGGTCCAGCTTGTGCAAAGCTAAGGAGGTAGGGGGCATCTTGGGTGAATGTCCACTATGTGAAGGAGAGGATGAAATAGACCCCAAAAGATAATTGGAAGCTATAAAGAATTGTTATTTTTTGCTAGAGGTAATATGGAGTAGTCACTGCAGATTTTTTATTAGGAGAGTGACCGATTATAAACAATAAAATCTTTTGCACAGAAAATATTTATAAAGAAACCTTAGCATATTTTGTGCTTCCAGACTTTTTAACTTCATTTTTCATAACTGAATGCTCTATTTACTTCATAAATTTGGCCAAATTCTGTCATCTTCAATATGTCATAAATTTCAGATTTGGTTAAATAAATTCAAAACCTGGTTTCAAAATATCTTGGCAAATGTCAGCGAAATTTTTATTTTGGCAAAGAAAATTGACTCAGGTTCATGAGCCAAGTTTAAAATCCATCTGATGAAAATCAAAACTGCAGCACTCAGCCATGTTTTCTACTATCTCAGCTGATTTTCCTCTACTCATATGTACTATCACAGCTTCAACTTGTTTCTTTGGTAAGCCAATGTTTATAAAATATTTACTAAATATCAGAATAATTTAGCTTCTAAATCTCCTCTTTCATCCTTTAGCTTCAAATATCTGGTCAATTACTTAAACTTTCCATGCATTTTTACCTGTGCAACATGTAGCCATCATAACTAGCTACAAAGAGTCCCATTTTCTCTAGAAAGTGTGCAGACATTTGGTGATTGTTTAGGGATTTTATAGTTCACTGATGTAGATTGTGATCCCTTTATGTCTTCTTGTCCTATTTGGTTCTGATTCATCTTTTTTTCATTAATATTTCATCTCACTAACACACAGAAGTGATCAGGCCTTTGATTTCACCATCTCCTTCTATGACAAGGACTATTAAATTCATCTGTCTGACTACAACCTCCTAAACTTCTATTTCTTCCTATGCCTCACTCCAGTTCTACTATACTTTGCAGGAATCCCTTGCCTCCATTTGTATTGTGCTTATTCAGTCACTATTCAATCATATGCAACTCTTTATGTCTTCATTTTGGGTTTGATTGGTAAAGGTATTGGAATGGTTTGGATTCTTCTATGGATCATTTTACAGATGAAGAAACTGAGGTTAACAGTGAATTGTCAGGAACACACAGCTAGTAAGTGATAGAGAACAGATCTAAACTCAAAAAAATGAATCATCTTGGGGGGCAGCTGGGTGGTGCAGTGGATAGAGCACCAGCCTTGAATTCAGTTCAAATTTGATCTCAGACACACAGCTGTGTGACCCTGGGCAAGTCACTTAACCCCAGCCTCAGGGGAAAAAAATAAAAGAATCATCTTGACTCCAAACCTGACATTATATTCACTGTAATTACAATTTATATTTTACCAAAAAACAAAACTGGGTTGTAGCTACCTCTTTTGCTCCCCCAGATTATTTTAAGACCTTATATAATACATTACAAACCTTCCCACATTTTATGGTCCAACCAAAATGTCCCTTTCTCTTTTGCTCACATAGCATATACTTTGTCTCCCATTTTCATAACTTAGACCTAGTCATCTCCCATGCTAGAATGTCCTAACTCCTCACCTTGTCTTATAGAGGTCTTCTTTTCTTTTTCAGATTCAGCTCATCATCCCTTTAAGGGGAGGCAGTGTTTATATTCTAAATTACTGTTCATTTTAACCGCTAGATCCTTCCTTTACTATCTTATAACTAGGTGGATTATTTTATTCTATATAATGAATAAATATTATATCATTTGATCATCATTATAATGCTGGTAGGTATATGCTCTCATTATTCCCATCTTGTGGTTTTTCAGTCCTTCAGATACATCCAACTGTTTGTGACTCCATATGGTATTTTCTTGGCAATAATATTGGAATGGTTTCCCATTCCCTTCTCCAATGTGGTGCCATTATTATTTCTATTTTATAGTTGAGGAAAACTAAAGCAAACAGTTTAAGTAACTTGCCTAGAGCTATACAACTAATAAATATCTAAGGTTGGATTTAAACTTAGATCTTTCTGACTCCAGTCCCAGTGTTTAAGCCACTTCACCACATGGCTGTTCCAAAGAAATGACTTGCAGGGAGGATTTGGTAAAGATAAATTCTGAGTGAGGTCCACATTTGGAAAATTCTGAATTGCTTGCAAAAAAATTGAGAGAATATTATATTTTCGTATTTATATCGCAATTTTAATAGAATACATAACTAATAAAAAGTAGAATTTATACTTTGTGCCTTTATGTGTACTGCGTTCCCACTAAACAAATGCATAGCAGTTATAAATTGGCAAAACTTTGAAATAAATATTCCATTTTGTACAATATTGAATGGTGTGATTTGTAACATCTAACAAAATGAAGAATATATTTTAACCATATGTCCTTTGGAATTGTTTTTCATCATTGCATTGCTGAGAATAGCTAAATCATTCATCATACAACATTTGTGTTATTGTGTACAATATGCTGATTCTGTTCAAGTCACTATGCATTAGTTCATGGAAGTCTTCTCAGGCTTTTCTGAAATCCACCTGCTCATCATTTCTTATAACACAATAGCATAACATCACAATCATATTTCATTGTAAGTACATTACAATCATATTACATTCCATTATAATTATATTACAATCATAAATCACAGTTTATTTAACCGTTCATTTAATGTTTTCCAATGAATCTTCTCTATTGATCAATTCCAGACACTTGCTTGGTTATTTGGGGGGGGAAACAGTCCTATGAAAGGTTTGCAGCCAACTTCAAAGCTGGAATATCTCTTTTTAAAGATAATTATTTGTTTCTGTTTCTGTTTTTGTTTTGCTAGGTATATGGGGTTAAGTGACTTGCTCAGGGTCACACAAATAATAAGTGTTAAGTGTCTGAGGTGTGATTTGAACTCAAACACATTTGAGAGAAATAGATATAAAAGCATTCTAAAGGAGAATCTAGCAGTCAAGTACTCTAAAGATAAGCAAGCCCATCAATGTGAATGTTCTCTCTTATAATGGAGACTCCAACTCAATCAGTTCGTGTGACATTTGTCCAGATGCTCCAATAAGTTCATGCCATATTCTGAATACCTTCTTAGATTTCTCACCATCCTCACAAAATGCCAATGGAGGACACAGAATTGTGGGTCAGTCATTTTGAACACGACTGAATCTTTGGGATCTCATCTGGGGTTTTCTCAGCAAAGATATTGGAGACGTTTGCCATTTTCTTCTTCAGCTCATTTTAAAAGATGAGGAAAATGAAACAAAGACTGTTAGTGTATAGATCAGATCTTCCTGACTCCATGCCGAGCACTCTATTTACTTGCCACCTAGCTGCCCAAAATATAGAGTGCCACATATGGTCTATCTCTTTCTCAGTCATACATTTCACTGTTGAAATTCTTTGAACTGAGTCTTCTTCATAAATCACTGCCCCTGGTTAAGCTCTACCATGCATCTTTCCTTTGCCCTTCAAATTCAGTTATTCAAATATTATAATGCTGCATGATTTATAGCCACGGTCACTTACTAGAAGAATACTCATATGCCAATATGGGATCTGTGATCCAGTTGATTTCAAAGTTTCCTCCAATAATAGAGAATATAATCTATCCATTTCCTCCCAACCTGTGCAACTTTTCCTCTAAAAGTTTCTCTAGGGGCAGCTAGGTGGCACAGTGGATAAAGCACCAGCCCTGAAGTCAGGAGGACCTGAGTTCAAATATGGTCTCAGACACTTAACACTTCCTAGCTGTGTGACCCCTGGATAAGTCACTTAACCCCAATTGCCTCAGGGAAAAAAAAGGTTTCTCTAAAAGTTCATCACAGAAAATTTGAAAATCTTCATTTTTTTTACATCAGAATAGTGAAATTTCTTAAAGTTTTTTTTGTTTCAGTGAGAACCTTGGATCCCTTAAGTGATCTTCATAATTGTCCAAAGATATTCTTTTTAAATTTTTTATTTATTTTATTTTTTTATTATTATAGTGTTTTATTTACAAGATATATGCATGAGTAATTTTACAACACTGACAATTGCCAAGCCTTTTGTTCCAATTTTTCCCCTCCTTCCCTCCATCCCCCTACCTCAGATGGCAGATTGACCAATTCATGTTACATATGTTAAAGTATAAATACAATATATGTATACATGTCCAAACAGTTATCAAAGATATTCTTATTATGCCATTTTCCTTCTGTTAAACTGAGTGAAATCCATTGTTCATTTACAGGTTTCCTCCAAATCTGATAGATTCTAAAAGTTGTTTATCCAATTTCTAATTATAGCCTGGAAAATAGACATTCTTTCGCTGTTTTGATTTTCCTCTGTGAATGGTTAGTCCAGATCCTTCTGTTTGTTTATGGATTTCTTCCCAGAGACTCTGTAATGCTCCAAGTCTTGATGCAATCAGTATGACCTTATCCACAAATAGTAGTATCTGAAGAAATTCACAAGAGATCTCTCTTCACTTTAAACTCTACGATATATTTACTTCAACACAGTGTTGATCACCTTTGGCAAATACACATCTCTCATTTTTATTCCTCACCTAATTCCTCACAAATGGGGGATGGAGTGCCAGACCTGGACATAAGAAGATCTGAATTCAAACCTCAGACACTTACTGGCTGGATGACCCTGAAAAAAATCACTTATATCCTCATCTGTAAAATGAAGTGGAGAAGGAAATAACAATCCTCCAGTATTTCTGCAAAGAAATCTGAACCCTTGGACATGACTGAACCAACATTTTTTTTTATCAGAGGGTCATTAAGAAGTAATTATTATTGTTATTTCTTGAATTTTTTGATGTTGTGATGAGAAATACCTTGTTGAAAGGAATCCTTTATGACACGATTTTGTTTTACTAGGTCAAATGCTTTTTAAATTAGGTAAATAAAAAGCAGAGTAAGATCATACACATTTAAGTGATTTTCTGATAATAAAAAGGTTTTCTACTATAGAATATCACTTGCAAAACTCTCCCTGATCCTTATTAATACCATCAAAAATGTCCTTGATATATGCATAGATAATTTTCAGAGAGATTTTATATTGATGTTAATAATATAAAATTGGCAGGTGGGAAGACCAGAAATTATTAATATTCCTTTGATTATATTTTGGGGGAGGGGGTCTTGAACTGAGTTTTTTCCCCCTCATACTTTTGCTATATTCCCTGATTTGAATATAGGTGCGTATATACTATCAAAATTGGGTCATTACCCACATGGATCTCATCTGAGTATATTTGGTGGAAGCTAGATGTTTTTCAATTTTATTTTTATTTATTTCTTTATTTCTATTTCTTCTATGTGTAACCTGGCTTTTGAGCAAGCCTAGTTTGCCTAATGTGGAGTTTATACCTTGTGGGTGGAAGTAGCTTACTTTATTGGTCTTCTACATCTTTAAAACTCGTAAAACTGAATCATTAACTCTCTTTTCTGCCATCTTTTCCACTGTCCTTTTTCCCATTACTTTCTGCTACAGATGAGAGAATGAAAATCCACCTCTGAAAAATGGTCCTGGGGGTGTTTGTTTCTGTTCCATGTTATTTTTTTCAGTTTCTGGTGATGGACTAAGAGTTTGAGCAGCGATGGAAATTGAGCCATAAAGAATTGGAGCCATGATAATCTTAGAGCCAGGATTGTAGGCAGCATGGTACAGCCAATCAGTCTGATGTGGAAACCCTGAGAAGCAAGGATCCTTGGGACTTGAGTCCAAGGGAACTTTTAGAATTGGAACTGGATTTATGTTCTGTAGCAATGTAGCTAAGCCATAATCCTACTCCCCTTCCCTTCCTCAAAGATTTAGGTATAGGGGGAAGAGGATTCTGCCTCCCAAGTGTTGGGGGGCACTATATTTGTCAATCTGTCATTATACCTTTTGAAGTACATGTTCCCTTGGTAAAAGGTCTAGTGTTACACAAATTAGAATTGTGATTTGAGAATGCAAATGTGCCTGTGGCTGGTCCACTATTCTTGATGGTAAAGAGAGATTGATCGTAGACATGCATACATCTACATGCACATATATATAAACATAGATAGATAGATAGATAGATAGATAGATAGACAGATAGATAGATAGAATTTTTCCTTCTTCTACTTGTCATCCCTAAAGTTTTGTCCTTAAATGCCCTCAGGCTCAGGCAACTTAGTTGGATCTCTCACCAAAGATCATTTTTTTTTTCTCACAAATGTTTTCCATTGTTTTATTATTTGACATGTCTCATAATTTTCCACCATCCTTCCCAGTAATATTTTATAAATGAGTTTAATATATTTTATTTATTAAGAAATAAAACAAATATTTCTAAAACATATTAGAATAGAAAAAAGGATGATTATACATAAAATTTCAAGTCTTTTATGTATATTTTGCTATTCTTTTAAACAAGACTATCATGTAACTTTCTCTTTTTTTCTTCCCTCCTCTCACCATCCCCACCTAGAGATGGCTAGCATTTGATGTGTGTGTATTTATGTATGCATACATATGTAAAATTTGCTTATTAGCTCTTTTTCTGGATTAAAATGATATCTTCCTTCATAAATCTTTTATAGTGAATTTAGGAAACTATAGACAATATGATTTAGTTGTTCTTAAAACAATATTGCTGTTACTGTATACAACGTTTTCTTGGTTCTGCTCATGTATTCTTTATTATTTTGTCAAATTCTATCCATGTTTTTTATTATCAAATTCATTATTTCTTATAGCATAGTAATATTACATCATAATCAGACATATACCTACAATATATTCAGCCTTTCCCCAAATGAGAGGCATCCAGACAATTTCCAATTAAGTAGAACACAGAAGTCACACAATTTATAGCAGTAAATGACCATAGTAACTTTGTGATTGACAAGTGTAAAGACTTAAGTGCTAAGGACAATATTTCATTACTTGGCAAAATTGTTGGGAAAGTTAGAAAGTAGTCTGGTAGAAGCTAGGCAGATTTTGCCATTGATATCTACCTTTCTTATTTGGCAAGTGAGGTCAAAAGTTTGCTGTATAAGCATTTTTAGACTCTTTTAGTCTCCTTTTTATGGCAAGTGATTTGTGTATTTAAAATGTATAGGATCTTCTTTCATTTATTTCCCAACTTACATTGTTGGTTGGTGATAACTTGATTAAATTAAATTCATACTGAAATTGTTTAAATGCATATTACATCTATTTATCATTTGTATTCTTAATTCTAGTTTTTTATCAACTTTTATTTTTATTCTAATAATTCATAGGTCTGGATGTACATAGATTATTGAGGAATAATTCTAATCTCACTAACATTGTTTCCTATCTGTTAAAATGAAATTTATTTCATTTTATGATTTTATTCACTGTACAACATGCTAGTACCCACTTATTTTTTCAAAAAAAATTATTCAATTACACATATTATTCAATATGTGTAAACATAAGATGTCAGTGCAACCTACATGTCTTTTGCCTCTCTTATTTCTTACTTCTGAACCATGTTTTCCAACATATATTTGCCATCCTCAGCAATACTATGTTTGCTTTGACATCACTGTGTTTCAAAGCATATGATGATTTCATTTGAAGCTTTGTATTAAATTCTGGGCAAAATTTTTCTCCCTCTTCATCCTCTCCCACAGAGGTAGGCACACAAGCTGCAATTATTTTCATGGTTACCTTTTTGCAAATACTGCAATATTATATAACTAAATTTCCAGTGACATGATATTTCTTTTTGTCTTTCCACGTACAATAAAAACAATTCATCATCTCTTTTATATGATTCTTTTAATAGAACCTGAGGGCTATCCTCCCATTTGGCTTAAGCTCTTTCAATCAAAAAACCAAATTTGCTTACTCACAATTGCAATCTCCCCTTTGTTTCTCAGTCTGCTAATGTTATATTATGTTGCCACTGGAAACATGCCATGATCTTCTTTCTCTTGTGCTTAGAATATTGCCTAATACCTAGTAAGCATTTACTAAATGCAAATTGATAATTGGTTGCATAGATTGCTATAGTGAATAAATTTATTAACAAGGAATTAGATTATTGATGATTAACCTTTCTGCAATTAATTAGATCAGTCTTTAGAAATAAAACACAGTTTGTTGCCTGAACTATACTCAAAGCTTTTCCTGATTTTTTAGCCAGGCAACTTCAATTTTCTACAATCCATAAGACCTCCATATCATAGTAAGGTATTACATCAGGATTTTGTGGAAACAATATAAGGATTTGTTTTGTCCTCTATTACTCTAGAAAATGACCCCTTGAAAGAAGGGATTATTTCATTCATTTATTTGTGTCTCCAGTGTTTAACACACAGTAAATAATAAAATAATTGATAGTGTAGTTGAAAAATCATGGATCTGGAGTCAAAAGGCATGGATTTTAATATCAGCTCTATTATTTACTGGCCGAGTGATCTTTGGCAAGGCACATCCCTTTGGCCTCAAATTACTCATCTGGATAGTAAAAAGATTGGAATAGATGAGGTTCTCCAAAATCCCTTTAAGGTATATATTCCATAAGAGTTAAGAAAATCACAAATGATAATTAGGCTTATTTATTGTTTACAAGAACTCTAAAAGAATCTTAGCATGTTGCATGACTGGAGCATAATAAGAGGGAATCCTTGTTTGGGCTGAGGCTAATAACTCCTAATTTATTAAAAACTCCAAAATTTCTAGTAACAGTCTGACCCCAAACTTCTTCCTTAATCAAAGGCCAATCTTTTTCAGATTATTCTCCTGATACTTTCACATAGCTACTAGTCATAAAATTTCATAGTCACTGAAAAATTAATTGAATATATCTTTGAAGTAGAAGAATATTGGATATTAGTAAGCTAATGTATTATGATCCAAATATTTCACCAGAAAATATAAATATAATATTCACCAGAATATAAAATATCATAATTTTTTTATTATTAGCCTATGACTAGAAGAAAAGGTAGATCAGTCATTTCATAAAGTGATAATCTTTGTTCTCTATTGATTTCCACTTGCCTCAAAGACAAAAAAAATTGTAAAGGAAGATTACCAGTGTGTTGAGGGTGTGGATCACCCACAAAGGATATGGACAGGTGTCCAACAGAATAAAACATCATAAATGAGTTGTCAATGTGCACTATTGGAGGGAATAATTACAATGATGAAATCATAGATTTCTTCCAAGGATCAAAGTACCAATGTCACCATATATGGAGATGCTTTATTCTAAAATATTATAAAGATGAGACTTTTCATTTCTTTTTTTTTTAGTTTAGTACAAGCGAGGCATCTTTTGTTCCAAAAGTTCTCTGTTTACCTTTCAACAAAACATAAAAACAGAATAATTTTTTTTCTTCCTGATAGAGTTGAAAGGGACATTAAAAGCCTTATAGTCCAATCCCTTCATGTTACAGATGAAGGAAGTGGGTCCCAAAGGTATTGTCTAAGATCACACAGACAGGAAATGATAGGATTTGAGCACAAGGTTTTGGATTCCACCACATTTTCTACTGAATTATATCAATGCATAACTATTTTCCATCCATGGAAATGATGGAACAAAGATTATATATTCTTTCAGAATTAGTCAAGAAGAATCAGGCATATAAATCCCTTGTTATTGTGCATTTAAAATTATCATTCATGAAATGTTGACATGACAAATTAGTTGTAAATTGACCAATTAAAATCTTTAATGATCATAAACTAAAATCTAAACTTTAAATATTTTGCACAAATACATGGATACAATATGTCATCATTAAGAATATTAAATTTTTTGTGCTAATATGAAATGCTGATTTTTATTTTGTTTCTGTTCTGTTTATTTTATCACAATAATAACAAATAATGAGATTTGTGAGGATTAAGGCTACTTTAGAGAAGGCAATTTTTTTGTTTCTCCTAAACTAATTCAAAATTCTATAAACATTATTGAAAGGATAATCTCAAACAATATAAGACAGATTTTGTATGGCAATGGAATACAGCTGACTTTTTTTGACTCTTATCTTGGAAAATGCAACATCCTAAAATATTAGAGTGGAATAAAACCTTAGAGATCATCTGGTCCAATTCTCTCATTTGACAGAAGAGGTAATTAAGAGACAAAAATAAAGAGAAGAAACTTAACTATAATACAATATAATAATAACTATAATGCAAACAAATATAATATCAGATGATAAATTGGTCGTGGCAATCCAAACAACTGTCCTTGCCTACTATTTTAATGCCCTTCTTAATGTAGCTCCTACTTCTCCTTACTATCTCTTCTTGACTGATCATAGATTATTACTTCACATTAATTTAACATTCTAGGTAAACCAGACAATTCACTGTTATTGTATGTCTTTTGTATTATATGTCAATTACATTCTGTCTCTACTCTAGTCAATTTTCCACTCATTTGTCAAATTGTTGTTTTATTGTCCTTATTTTTCCACATCTTCCATGTCTCTCAATACATACCTCATTTACCTCTCACATAAAGGCTTTCTTGATCCTGACCTCTCAGCTGTCAGTCCTAATCCTCCTTCAGAAATTACTTTTTACTTACTTTGAATGGATTTCTATTTACTCCAACTATCTATCTATCTATCTATCTGAACTATCCATCTATTTATCTATCATCTATATCATACCTATGTATTCTTATTACATGCTTATTACTTTCTAGGTAATGAAGAAATATTAGAAGCTTTCTTAATCTATAGAGATGGAAGACAAGGATTATCTCTCTCCCTATGTCCTTATACATAGTTCTAAAAATTTAGCAATAGCAATAAGGCAAAATAAGAAAAACATATTAGCAAAAAAGCAGGCGAAACTGTTCTTATTTCTGACACCATGTTGATGATAAAGTACATATGAATGTTTCCAATCTGTTCTTGATCACTGATTATTTGTTTTATAATTCCTTGCACAATCTTTTGAGATATTTCCTTCTTTAATATAACTTGAAATCAATCGAGTAACTTTTCAAAATGTTGTACCATTAATACAGATCTTTAATCTATCTGTATATTTGGTCAGGTTCAATTGTTTCTTCCAGCTTTATTTTCTTGAATACCATTTCAAATTCCTCATGTAGCCTTTTCATACTGAAATATTAGATTCCACATGTGAAGGATCTATCATATGAATAATGAGATAAGATTGACATAGAAATGATGGCAGATCTGTTCCATTTCACATCTTTTTATTTTGTCCTTAATATGATTTTGCTTAGATGGACTTCATATAAACTTTTCTATAGGGTCATTTTTTTCTTCAATAATTTTGAAGGTGATAGCTTCTATACACTTTAATGTTACTCCTTAAGAATGCCTTATATATGAGAATGCATTATTTTTCAAATAGAATTTTATTGATTTTCCCCTACATCACCTACATTTTTCACTTTATTTCCCTTTATTCCATCCCAAAGAACTATCATTTTTTATAGAAACTGAAAAAGTGAAGGGGGAAGAAAAAATGTTCAGGAAAACTAAGCAACAGTGAAAAATAAAGTGTGATCTTTTATGCAGTACTCAACAAACATTTTCTCTGCCTTTGCAAAGAAATAAGAAGAAGGGAATTTTCAGACATATCTCATTTGTGGTCAAGCTTGAACATTCAAATCTTGCAGCATTCAGTTGTGATTATTTCTTGTTCTTTTTTTTTAGTTACATTATTGAAGTCATTGTGTATTTTATTTTCCTGATTTCATATATTTCCCTTTGCATTACTTTACTATGTAAGACTTTTTATGCTTCACATTATCCATCATATTTATCACTTACTAAAGCATAGCATTATTCAATTGCATTCTATCTCCATTCTGGTCCATTTTTCACTCATTTGTCAAATAGATCTTACTGAAGTGTAGATCTGACTATGTAACTAATTCAATAAATTTCACCCTGTATTCAATAAACTCCAGTGTCTCCCAATTACCTCGTAAAATTTTTATGAGAATGATCTACACATGTATTAAGGATGTTCTTGATGAAAACATTAGAAAAGAACAGACAAGCTTTTGCATGAGTCTCTGCATCAAACTACATTTCATATAATAATTGACTTGATATATTTATTTGTTTATTCAGTCATTTAAATATGGTCTGACTCTTCATGACTTATTGGGGGATTCTTGGTAAAGGCAGTTAGATTGGTTTGTCATTTCCTTCTCTAGCTCATTTTACAGAGGAGAGGTAATCAGGGTTAAGTGACTTGGTCAGGATCACAGTTAGTATCAGAAGCCACATATGAACTCAGTCCTTCCTGACACCATGCCCAGTGCTCAATACACTGAACCATCTAGGTTCTCTGATTTCATATAAAAGCAAAAATTGTTTTCCATTTGTTAATTTATGGAAAAATATTATTTACTTGACTTAAAATAAATAGATTTTTATTCAAAAGATATCTGCTAGCCATGCGTTAATACCATACATGATTTTCTGTGAAAACTCTAAATGGAGGAAGAGTCTCCATCATTTGCTAATTGGGAAAATATCAAATTCATCATTTAAAAAAATCTCTTCTATAACATTCCCAAGTCACCAGCCAATTTGTGCTTGGAAACCTATGTGAATTGAACGTATGAGTATCCAAGGCAGATATTTCTATTTTGAATTATTTTTTATTGCTAGGAAGTTTCTTTTTACATTAAATCCTACCAGTGCTAGAATTCCACAGCCATTAAAGAAAGCTTGGTAGCATAGTATTACTGTGGAAAAAGCTCCAGATTTGAAGTCATGGATGTGGAGTTGTCTCGGCTCTATTACTCACTAACCTGGAAATATAGTGAAACTTGTTTGTGTTTCAATTTCATCACATAAAATAAATTGGACTAAAATGATCTGTAAATTCACTTTGTGTCCTATGCCCTATTATTTTATGAAATCATATAAGGTTCAATCAGAAAAGGATATTAAATTGTTATGTAGAGAAAGCAAGACGTAACAAATGGATAGTCTTAATTTCAAGAGTATTATTAAAAGTGATAGAAGATCAAGAACATTAAGAACATTAAAATGTCCATACGTCATGGGTTTGGAGTGCTTGAAATCAATTCCATTTTGTGACTTTCTCCAATGATTCTTAGCATTCTGAGAGCAGAGAAATCAGAAATTAAGAATCCCAAGGACGAAAATTATCAAACCAAAGGGGTAAAAGGTTATAGGGTATTAAATAATAAAATTTAAAAGTGGCTTATTAATTATGAATGGAGATTTGGGAATTGTTAAAGTGGTCAAAGGGATTATAGATGCAAATTATAGATTTAGATTAAACTAGAGTGGGGCATGTTGGACTCAACAAATATAAAGGGGTCAATGTAGAAGTATGCTAATACATGTTTGATAACTAGTTTTCTAAGGAGAAAACCTTATGGGACACATTTTAAAAGCTTAATCTGATTTATTAATATTTTATCTATCACCTTCTTGAGCCTAGAAAATTGACAAACCACTAATTCAATTCGTGATTTTTAGCAATTGCTGATTTCTGAGATGTGCATATTTACAATTAAAATTCATCTTATACAAGCAGGTTAGAAATGGCTCCAAAACACTCCTGAAGAAGAGGTATGGTGTTATGCAAAACAAGCAAACAAAAACACTGGAATTACTTTGCTACTCATTTGGGTGACCTCAGGACAATTACTTTAGCTCTCTGGACTTCAATTGTCTCAGATGTTAAAAAAAAAAGTGTTGGTCCATCTGAATTCTAAGATTGTTAGGATATGTATGATTCTATAATTTACAAAATATCAACAGACCTAGATGACTTTCAACACATTGGATTTCTCATTCTATGAAAGATCTATAGAAAATGGCTGGGTGTCAGGTGAATTTTTTATAGTTTTAGCCATGTTCCTGAATTGTCATATAATATGAATGGAATGTACCTCAAAATTAGCATTAAAACTGTTCATAACATATTTTTAAAAAATACAAATATCTATGAAAAGACATTGATAAAAAATAGCTTAGAATGGGAGGGAATTGAATTGCTTAACGTTTGTTCACATCAGGATACTATCTGCCCTTTTCCATAAAAATATCAAATCATGTGGTAGACTAGAGTGTGAACTAAAGTGACTAAATTCATAATAACTTCATTGTCCAACATCTCAAGTAAGTAGAACAAGCTTTTCATAGCCTATACAGGAAAATTTTCTATCACAATTGCTATTGGTGATATTCAAATATAATGTTCCACTTCCTCCTCCCCTCCCAAAAAAAAGAACCCTGAAAAATACTATAGTCTATCTCTCAAAAAAAAGCACTGGGAGTTAGAGAATTCAAATGTCAAAAGGAGAGATTGTGTTCATTATTGTCATATCAGCATCTTAGACATTATGTGGGTGCTTTCAATATGGGGAGTAGCAGACCACTTCTCAGAGGACTTTTTTATTATTGTCACTTTAAGAGACAATTGCTTGCACAAGAAGGAGCAGATCTAAACACAGCTGAGTCAACAATATACTTTATTTAAAAAAGAAAAAAACATGCAGCTGACATTTCACTTTAAGCATGACAAAGTTGCTATAATATAACCTTCACTGAACTTGGAAAATTGCCACAAAAAAGTTTCTCTGTGAACTTTTCCTATTTTATTTCTTAGGTTTCTATGAGAATTTCCTGCTTTTATAGCAATATAAATGGGATATATAGATGTAGACTCATAGGTGTGTGTGTATGTGTGTGTGTATCTTGCATTGTTATATAGATAAATACAAAGGTTAAAAGGAGAGAGGAGATAGTAGATCTGAGAATATATTTTATTACTAATGAAGGTACATCAAGAGAAGCGTTATTTTTTCCACAATAACAAAACATTACTCTATCAAATAATTCAGTTGAACATGATTTTTCCCAAGAGGCAATATGGTATAGTACAATGGATAGAATTCTAGATTTGGAATTAGGAATCACTGAATTGAAATTTTGCCTCTGATTTATTAGTTAGTTGTATAAATACAAGAGAGAGACTAATAGCATGGAACACTGAATGGGCCCCAATTTTCTCTTCTACAAAATGAGGGAGTTGATCCCATGATCCCTTAAACTTTAATATCTTATGAACCTTCTAGCCCCAATGAAATCACAGCTCTGATTTTTTTTTTGTTTTTTAAAGTATTCTCACTCTTTTTACAATCTGCAATTTACAAAAAAAAAATTCCATGTTAAATAACACTATTTTACTCCTAAAACCTATTTTCCAAATGCCCACCTGGATTCTTTACTCACTCTGCAATAATTTTAAGCAGTTTAGTGTATATTTGTCCATTTCTCTGTGTAGCAACATTAGCAACCCTTTTAATTGCTGTGATAGGGTGCTCTTTTTTCTCACTTTGAAATATAGAAGCTGAATTTGATTTTCAAAAAATTGTATATTTCTTCTTCTAGATTTGTTATGTAATCCAAATGCTAAAAAGAAGTAAATTAAATTCATGTGCATATGCAACTGTCCATGGAAATGCACCTGTCCAAATAAATAGCCAGAACTTCATTTATATTCACAAAGCGGTAGTTGAAGTTCCCTCTTGGAGAGAGTCACATTTTATTCTAGAGATAGAGATAGAGAAGGGGATTGTATCTTACCTGAAACTCCTTGGAAGAACAAAAATGTCCAATGACTACTATTGATCACAAAATCATGGTTCATGCTAGAGTTCATTCAATGAAAAATGTTCTACTTTCTCTTTAAGTCATCGGGTCATTGAAAAGTATCTCATATTGCTTGTGTTTACAGTCATGGTGCAGAGAGAACAAGGCAACTGTAAAGTCTTGGCAAAGGCGCTGAAATTTAAGACAGGATCTAGATTCAAATTCTGGGCTTTCTACTTCCTAAATGGAAGTTGTTTTATGCTACCCATCCATGACACATCTTGGCTATATGACCAGAATCCCTCTAGCCTGCAGAACCTCTAAGCAGTTTTCTAAAACTATAAATCACAAAGAAGGTGTCTATCTATTTTGATAGATGGAGTTCCTCACTAGGAGCTCCCTCTATCAATGAAAGCTCTTACCCCCAAAATAAAATAATTACTTTAGTTGACCACATGTAGAGAGCTTTACCCATCAGTCACACTTAGTGTTTAAAAACTTTAGATAAATTATTTCATTTTTCATCTATGTCCCCTTAGGAAAGTAATTTAACTTCTCTAGGTCTCATTTTCCTGCCTGTGTAATGAGAGGACTAGCCAGTTAGGGCCCATTTCTTGGAATATGATCACATTTTACCTTTCTAGTGAGTTACACAAATCACGTGCAATATTCTCCATTTCCTGTTTCCCATTCAACCCGAGATATTATCTTTTAAAATGTATTTATTTTTAATATTAAGAAATTAAATTCCAAATTCTCCCCTTTCCCCCACCTTATTAGATAAAAAGCAATGTGATATAAATTATATATGTGTAGACATGCAAAGTATATTTCTATATTAACCATGTCAAAGAATTAAAAAGAAAAGAAGAAGCAAGAAACATAAAGAGAAAAACTCAAAGTTCATAGGTTCTCCCTATGGAGGTGGAAAGCATTTTTTATTATTGGTCCTTTGGAATTAACTTGGATCACTGTATTGATCAGAGTGTTTGATCTCTCCTGGATTATTTTTATTATCATATTGTGGTTACTATGTACCATGTTCTTCTGGTTCTATTAACTTCATTTTGCATCAGTTCATATAAGTCTTCTCAGTTTTTTTTTCCCCTGAAAGTATCCTACCTGTCATTTTTTATAGCATGATAGTATTCAATCATAATCATAAACACAATTTGTTGAGTCATTTTCCAATTGATGGACATTCCTCCTGATTTCCAATTTTTTTCTACTACAAAAAGAGCTCCTATAAATATTTTACTATTTAAGTTCTTTTCCATTTTCTTTTATCCCTTTGGAATCTAATAGTTGTAATGCGTACTTTTATACCTCTTTGAGCATAGTTCCAAATTGCTGTCCAGAATGATCAAAACAGTTCACAACTCCACCAATAATTAATTAGTATACCTATTTGTCCAAATCACCTCCAGGATTTATATTTTCCTTTATCATCATCTCAACCAATGTGATCAGTGTGAAATGTTACCTCAGTAGTGTTAATTCCCATTTCTCTAAACAATAGTGATTTAGAACATTATTTTACTGTAACTATTAATATTCTTCTATGTTAATAGTTTTCCTAATCAATCTTGCCTAGTTATAATGTATGATTTCAATTTCATAATGCTATAATCTTTTTTGCTAGTACTTTGTTTAAAAATTTTAGGAAAATTGGCATATAATTTTCTTAGGTAGAATTCACTCATAAATACATGTGGCACCAGAAAATTTTTCTTAGGGAGCTTATTTATGACTTGTTTGATTTATTTTTTTAAAGTTAAAGTTATTTAATCTTCTATTCATTTTTCAATTAATCTGGAAAGTTTAATTTTTTATATATTCATCCTTTTCATTTATATTTTAAGTTTTGCCAGAATATACTTGGGCAAAGTTATTCCTAATGAATTTTAATTTTATTTTCATTGTTGATATATTTATCTTTTTCATTTTTTATATAGGTGGCTTGCTTTTTATCTTTAGAAAAATTAAATCATCAATGATTTATCAGTTTTATTGGGTATTTTCATAAACCAGTTCCTACCTTGGTTTATTCATACAATGGAATTTTTGCTTGAATTTTATTCATTTCCCCTTTGATTTTAAAGATTTCCATTTTAATGTTTAATTAGATATTTTAAATTTCTTTCTTTTAGTTGCACATTCAATTCATTAATGTATTCTTTCCCTCTTTTACTGATGTATGCATTTAGAGAACTAAATTTTCCCCTACATACTACTTTGGCAGCATCCCACAAATTTTGTTTATGTTGTCTCATTCATTCATATTATTATTATGTCATAATTAATTATATTTATTTATCATTTTATGATTATTTCTTTGACCCATTCATTCTTTATTTCATTTCCAATTAATTTTTAATCTATGCTTCCATTGCCCTTCATTGAATATAATTGTTGCTATCATATGATCTGAAGAGGACAAATTTAATATTTCTCTTTTTTCTGCATTTTTGTGTCAAGTTTTTATGCCCTAATACATGATCAATTTTTGTGAAGATTCCATGCATAGCTGAGAAAAGGCTCTACTCCTTTCTATTCACATTCAATTTTTCTCCAGAGGTCTATGATACTTAACTTTTCTAAAATCTATTCATTTCTTTCTTTCTTAATTATTTTATGGTTAGATTTATCTAACTCTTAAAAGTTGAAATGTGAAAGCCCTCAGTTACAATCACAACTTCATTGTATTACCTTTTGTAATTCATTTAATATTTCATTTAATATTTGGTTATCATGCTGTTTTGAATATATATTTAGTATTGAAATTACTTTCTTGTGTGTGATGCATTTTAACCAGATATATAATGCCAGAAAAACTGAGGCAAGATAGATATTAGAGAGTTTTTAATATTTTATTTGGGGGGAGAGATTGTGATGGGGGCATGTTGCCCCCAGGGCTGAGGTCTTAAAGCCAATGTGAGTTCTCAATGAAATATATAACCATAGCTCTAATCTTGGGCAGACAAAGGGAGGTGAAGTCCAAACTCTGGTGAGTGGGAATTTCCAAGAAGAGGACTATCAATCCAGTTCTGACAGGTTGGGGGTAGGACTATAAATTCTTACAAATTGGGAGGACTGAGGAGGTGGAGCCAGGAAGGCTGGGACTTAGAGATACCAATTAGGTATCTGAGATAGGACATCTGGAGTTCTATCTTTTGGAATGTCAGATCTCCACAGCCCTAATTATCTCAATTCTAATGAGCAGAAAAGGGAGGTCGCAACCAGGGGGATTGAGGCAGGACAATAAAGGGAATTGTGGCACAACAGATATAATTTTTCAGTTCATCTCTTTTAATTAGATCCACTTTTGCTTTTTTTTTTATCATGATTGCTACTCTTGCTTATTTTTACTTCAACTTAAGTATATTATATTTTGCTCCTTCCTCTTATTTTAACTGTCTGGATGTCTGTGTTTCAAATACATGGAACTTCAGAAGCCAGTTTTGTCCATTGTGACTCAGCATTCATACCATTTGAAGAAGTAAAATTTTCTCTTTTTACTTCAGAGACAAAAGGACTAATGGCTCAGATGAGACAAAGCTAGCATACAAAAAAGGAAAAGCTAGTGTTTTTCTATTTCTCTGTCTGTGTCTGTCTGTCTGTCTGTCTGTCTGTCTCTCTCTCTCTCTCTCTCTCTCTCTCTCTCTCTCTGCGTCCCTGTCTCTCTGTCTTTCTCTGATTCTCTCTCTCTCTGTTTCTATATCTGTCTCTATCTATCTGTCTCTTTTCTCTCTTTCTAGATTTTCCTGAGTTGCCTAGTAAGGAAGATTGGTTGTCTAATCTGGCACCTGATGGTTATGTATCCTTAATGCATTAGTTTTTATCGTGCTTTTTTCCCTGTGGTTTTAAGTGAATGAATATTGTGAGAGGAGAGTACTAGGTGACTAGCAAGACTGAGTTCTGTCAAAGCCACCTGAGGCTCCACCAAGAACAAAAGAGAAACTTGCTTGGTCCAACTCAGGGGGTGGTTTGACCTGTCCTGGAAGAAGGCAACCCAGCTGATAAAGTGAGTATTATTTCATGCATTACTTATCCTGCTTCCCACAGAAACTTCATCAGGTCTGCTTAAGGGTCCAAGATTTTCAGGTCCAAGAATCAGGAGATATCCATCGGTTCAACATGCTTTGCAAATGTGTACTTCACTTTTATATGAACTTATATGTGTCTCTAGAGATCTTCCTCTGGAGGAATATTTTGTAACTTTTGTTATCATCAAGTCTTCCCAGTAAATATTCTGTGGTAAAAGCTAATTGATGAGTATCAATTAGCTAATCCCTGATGGATAGAGTTAGAAATCTCAGCCCCTCATATTTACAGGAATGATAGAATCCTGAGGAAAGAAGGGATTAGCTGGTATTTGGGGATCCAACTTGTCAACTACTGAGTGAGAAAGCTTTTGGTGTGATCCTTTTGTAAAATAAAGAGGAAAGACTCAATGGGCTAAGTCCAATGTCCAGGAAACCCTTTTTTCCTACTTAAGTCTGTATTATTTTCATAATAAACACTTTTTTTCTTTTTTCATATTTTATTTGTAAAGCTTTTTATATTCTAAACACATGCATGGATAATTTGACAACATTGACCCTTTCATAGCCTTGTGTTTCAGATTTGCTTCTCCTTTCCCCAACTCTCTCCCCTAGATGGCAAGCAATTCAATATATGTTAAACATGTTAAAATATATTAAACACTTTTTTCTAAAAGAGAAAAAAAGAGAGAAACAGGGAAGTAAAGAGAAAGACAGACACAGATAACAGAGAGAGACAGAGAAATAGAAAGAGACAGAAAAGAGTCAGACAGAGACAGAGACAGGGAAAGACAGAGACACAGACAAAGAAAGAGACATGTAGTTTTGGTCTAAACACAATGAATTTCTTATCTTAGAGAACTAAACCCTATAAATCACTATGTCTGTCTATAGAGAAGCAAACTGATGGACACACAATCATTTCCTTAAGAAGTATCCTCAACAAATCAACAAGCATTTATTTATTTTTTATTCTGTTCTAGTCCTAAACTAGGGATACAATGAGAAAAATAATACATTCTCTACCCTTAAAGAATATACATCTACTATAGTATTTAGTGTCTGGCTCTCCATGGTCTTATTTGCAGTTTTCTTGATAAAGATATTGGAATCATTTCCTTTTCAAGGATGAAAATTCCATCATTTAAAGATGAGGAAACTGAGGAAAATAGGGTTAAATGATATAACTAGGGCGCCACATCTAGGCCAGATTTTTCACTCAGATTTTCCAGATTTCAGGTCTTGAACTCTATCCACTGTACCACCTTGCTACCCACCCACTCAGGGTCCCTAAAACCCTTTCTTTTTAATTTTTAAAATAAGAAAAAAGGCAAGTAATGATTCAATCAAACATTTATTAAGCACGAATCATTGTGAAGATTAGAAAAAAATAAATCAGTCTCTAAAAGCTGGTGGGAGTGGAAAATTGGTGGGGGAATATGTATATATCGAGATCTATTTAAATAACTGAATCTCTATAGTTCACAGAGCAAAACTACATTCTTACTGGCTTCTTCATTTGAAACTACTGCAAGGTTAAATTGCAAAGATTCAAAATGATTGTTCCATAGGAGCAAGCAAGACAAAATTATATATGCTTTCATATCTTCACAGCAAAATAAGGCCTTCCTATATTTGTCTTCTCCTTTGACGCCAAAGTGTTCAGAAGCAACTCATAGACCAAATGTTGGAAACAGTTATTTGGATGCACATTGCAATTCTTCCATCTCTGGAGCTGATGATGGATGTCAGTAAAGTTGGTGGCTGGGTAACAGTAGTCTTACATCAAGGAGATTTATAGGGAGGATGCATTTAGGATTATTCATGAGCCACTTAACAAGCCTGAACCAAGAATACAATATGGTCTTTGTTTCAATTCCCAGGAGGTCTTCAGAGAGAGCTTCAGAAAACTGAAGAGATTTTTTTGATAAATGGGAGAAAATCTTGAGGTGGGTCTGCCAGCTCCAGAGTGTGTTTTCCTGTTAACTTTCAGAGCTATACCATTCATCCTAACTTCCCCATTCCCCCAATAAAAAATTATCAGCTATTCGCCTGGTATTTTATTCTGCTATTGTTTTGCTGCATTAAGAAATCAAGAGGGACACATTTGGTAGAAAAATGTTCATTTGACTCTCTATTACAGGAAGTTGGGCCATCTTAACAGGATACCTAGCCTGTTTGAGCAGAAATGGAGCAACATATGGTCTTTGGGATTATATTCTTTATGTTTATGACTGAAATTCTTTTCAATGGATTGTTATTTATGACAACTAGAAGCTCTAATATTTTTTACTTAGAAAGTACTTTACTTCTGGAACTAACTAAAAGACTTGGGAATAAAACAATTGCATAGAAGTGTCTTGGTTGATTTAATTTAGGAAAAAAGGTTCCAGTTGGCTCATTAGTGTGAGGATACAGAAGAGCAATAGCTGATAGACCTGATGACTGAGGGCTGCAAATTAAAATGCGAAGAAATCTGGGAAGGAATTTTTAATATTGTAAGATGAGCTCATAATATGGCTCAATAAGTGCAGGAAAAATAATTTCAGAACCTGACTAAATTAAAAGCAAAAATTATAAAAATCCTATTAAAGAGTTTTGAGAGGAAAAGAGAAGAATTAGAGTTGGAAGATGGGATCTGTGCTTTTATTGTTTTAGGGCATTTCTAGATGGAAAAACTCTTTATCAGGGTAGGTCTGGAAGTACTACATAATACTGTTGTGTAATTTATAGTCTTTGGGACTTTTCTAAAACTTTGAGAGCTTAAGTGATCTTCCCAGGGTTATATAGCCATTATGTGTTAGAAGCAGTGCTTAAATCTGGCTCTTCCTGACTCTAAATCCATCATTCTATTTATGGGTACTAGGTTACTTCTTTATTCAAGTATGAGACATTTTAATGCATATATTAAAGCAATTTTAAAAGTTTCTAGAACTTTGCATATGCATCCATTCCCTACCTTCACACACATATTGACTTGTAATGAATAGTTAACATTATTAAAGTTTATTTATTCAGCATTCAACAAACATTTAGTAGTTGATTGCTATGTGTAAGGTGCTGTTCTTGGTACTGGACATGGACACAAAAATGAAACCTTTCATAAAACAGAGAACTATAGAACAAAAAAATTTTTTAAATGTATTTTGTCCTCATGATATGAAAAGCACTGGATTCAGAACTAGAATATAACAAGAGCAGGACAGTTTCTGGTCTCAGGTAGTTTATATTCTAATGGGGGAGAGGATTCAGAACTAGAATACAACAAGAGCAAGACAGTTTCTGGTCTCAAGGAGTTTATATTCTAATGGGGGAGACTTTATTAAGGGCATCATGTCATGG
This sequence comes from Sminthopsis crassicaudata, assembly GCF_048593235.1. NCBI lineage: Eukaryota > Metazoa > Chordata > Mammalia > Dasyuromorphia > Dasyuridae > Sminthopsis > Sminthopsis crassicaudata. Next base: position 44,545,947 of record NC_133619.1, read on the forward strand.
TAGACAGCAAAACCCCATATTCCTTAGGCAGTATTGGCAGGTTAAAGGGAAATAATTGGGGCTCTGGAGGATTTAGTAAGAAGGCAAATATTAAGACTAGGTGATTCAGAGCAGATAGCAACAGAAAAAGTAGTAAGTCTCCATTTTAACAGAAGCAATATATGTGGTAACTCCTAGATCATTCAAGCAGAGTTCTCTTTGCATGGATAGTGTATGGGATAGCAACCCCAAGTCACAGTAACTATTCAGAGATTTCTCAAAGTGAAGAACAGAAGCTTTATTAGAATCTCTCAAGAAGCAGGCAGTCTGCTCACTGGAGTCTCAGAGAGAGGAGAGCCAATTCTACAAAGGCCAAGAGATGATTTAAATAGCCAAAAAACACAGGAACCTGTGATCCCCTCCCCTCATCTGGTTAATTTTCACTGCCTGCTTAATGGAAGTAGCAAAGGTTTGCTAAATTCTAGTCCAGCCAATATAGTTGACTTATTGCAGGTATGTTTGCCTAAATTTATGATACTCGTTTATTATGTTTGCAAATGCTTGCAGGTGTGTTTGAGCTAGTATAAGGTTTGTGCAAAGAATTTCATTTTTCCCAAATCCATCAGACTTTCATAAACTAAAATTTAGATTATAGGTTCAATCTACCTTAGTTAATGATTTTATGAGAAACCACATAATCCCACACAATAAGGAGATTCATTTAGAGGTAAGTAATAGATTAAGCCAGAGGAATTAACAGGTTTCTAGACTACCTCTGGCTTCTTCAATCAACAAATAGAGATAGCTAGTTTGGAGACTTCTTGAATACCTCCAGGCCATTAAATAATTAGTCAGGTTCTTCTCTAAGCAGTTAAGTAAAGGTCATGGGGATTATCTCTAAAGGTCAAAGGTACTTCTGCTAGAAGAGCAAGACTTTTGCTCTTCTTCCCAGAGCTTTAATAACTAACAGATCCTTGGTGCTGAATCCTGAACCACCCACAATTACTATTCTAAGAAGTCCTCAATTTCCCTGCTTCTCTCAATAGGGAAGGAGATGGGAGACAACTATCACCTATTTGAAGGGTTGGGGGATAAAGATTAGAATGGGATAGGGATTTTAGGTTTTCTCCCATAGAAAATCAATGACCAGTCAAGAGAGGGAAAGGAAAAAAGCAATCCTGCTTAGCTTGATGTAGAAGGGATTTATCCTGATCATGTCAGGAAAAGAGGGCAACTCTGAATTTCTATTTCTTCATACAATCATCACCAAAATTAGTCCAAGCCTTCTATTACATCACATTGTATTCTACTAAATCATAGTTGCTATAATGGAAGTGGAGAATTAAGAAGATAGTACACAGTGGTCCTTCTCCACATCCAAGAGTAATTTTTAAGTAATAGTGACTTTTAAGTAAGACTACTTTTATTGCATCATTCAGAGAACTAGGTAAAATTCTGACCCATCACTCAGAAAAAAAGATGAAGGTGGTTATTTTTATGGCTTAAACCCCTCTCACAGTGCTCTCTTATGGCATCTCAAGACTTCATTGACCTTCCTCATAATGTTTCATCTCATTCATGAAAGACTGGGGCTATCTTCTCTGGACCTATTCTTCAGCACTGTCAGAATAAGGACATTAAACTAGAAAGATTCTTTTATATCTCTAAGAATTCTATGACTGATTTAATTCTATAACCTGAAAAGATAAGAGAACAAACTACAACTTCTTTGGGTCTCAATTTTGTCATCTATCAAAGAGACTTCCTATACCAATGCAGGTGGACACACTAGAAAATTATATTTTTGAAGAGTTACCTAGAGCCCAGCTTCTTAAACTGAGGTTTGTGATCCCAGAGGAGATTTCATAATTTAATATAGGAGTCATGAAATTATACTTTATTATCAGTAAATATTTCCGGTGTATATTCAGTTTCTATACCTATATGCCTAGAGTCACATAAAAATTTGTTAGGGAAAAGGGGTACAGATGGAAAAAGTTTAAGAAATCCTTTTCTAGAGCAGAAGTGTCAAACTTTCAACAGGTAGAAGGCAAGAAGCTTACAACCAAAATAACTAAGCAAAAAATAAAAATGCAACATAGTGTTAAATTGTGTGTGTGTGTGTGTGTGTGTGTGTGTGTGTGTGTGTATCATGAAATTAGAATTTTCCTGTTACTGTCCACTCACAATAATGGACAAAAGCAGTTTTGTTACTTTTTTTTTTCTATTTCCAGTCTTCTACATTTTACTCCCTATCACGTGCTTTCATAACATGTCACTTGATTCCTTGCCATACCATGAAGAAGATAATCCATCTTTTGACTTCCACATTTTTCTCTGTTTGTTCCCTGTAACCCTAATGTGCTTTCTCCTCATTTCCATTGACTTCCTTTAAATCCCAAGCAAAACCCCAACTTCTTTTCCCAATTCCTCTCAATTCTAGTGTCTTCCCTCTATTAATTTGATTCTATTTATCCCAAATCTAAGTTGTATGTGTATTTGTTTGCATGTTGCCTTCCCCATTAGATTGTTAGTTCCTTGAGGACAAACCCTGCCTTTTGACCCCTTTTTGTATCACCAGTGTTTAGCACAGTATCTGGTATATAGGAGGTACTTAAGAAATGTGTAATGATTGATTTATTGGTTGGTTAAAAGCACTGGGGAAGTTTTGCTTCCATCCTTAAGATCCTTATCTTAGTTAGAAACAGGCTATTTATGGGGATGCCGTATTGAATTGTTGGATGACCAGAAAAGCTGTTGAGCTGATATACTGTGAGGGGAACAGCTTAACAGCAGCTTTAACTGATCATTCCTAGTTTTCTGCTGGTTCATTAGCGCAAACAGTGCAGAATTGGCAATCCACTGCCCTAATCAGGAGAGTTGTAGGTTCGACATTAGGCGTTAGGGTTTCTTCAAATGGGACCCCTGGTGGCTCTTAAAGCCAGAGTCTACGTCTTATTTCACTGCCCTAAACTACTAGAAAAAAACAGCCCTAGCATGTTTAATTTCACTGTCTTATAAACATAAGACTGGAGTGAGGGAGAATCATTTGCACTTATTTTTTAAATTCCCATTAATATATTTCACAATCCATTGAATAGCATTTGGAAAAACAACCTGTGAGAATAAAGAAATTTTAGACTTTTGATTTTAATAAAGATTGGTGTCTGATATTATTTCCCTTCATCATTAGCTTTATCAAAATGGGATACCCAAGGGATACCCGTTATTGAAACTCCTCAAGAGCTGAAGAAAAAAAGTCTTCAACTTTGGCTAAAGAGAAAGTTGTTTCAGTTTTCTACTAGCATGAAATCTACTTTAATTTTCAAGTCACACAGTAATAGTGACCCAGTCCAAAGATGGAATAATGAAAAGAGCACATAAATTGACATAATATCCCCTAAGCACACAACACATTAAGGTTCAAGTGCATATTCTCATGACAGATGGTAACAAGAATCAAAAGTGGCATAACATTAATCTAAGCATGTGAAAAAATGGTAATAAAGGGAGGAATTGGTGCAAAATATATCTATTTTCATTAAGTTTTCAGAGTAGCAATGTCTGCAGCTTTTTTTTTTCCTCAGGTGCATAAATACAAATCACCCTTTCAAACAGAAGCATTTTTAGAAGGCCCACTGTGGGTCCTTTACATTCATCATTCAGAGATTGTCCATGGGAGTCTCCCCTAAAGCAGAAGCTCCTAGTTTGTTTGTGTGTGTGTGTGTGTGTGTGTGTGTGTAAGAGAAAGAGAGAGAGACAGACAGAGACATAGAGAGAAACACAGAGAGAGACAAGGACAATATTTGGTAGTCTGATGAAGTCTATGGAGCCTACCTCAGTCTAATCTTTCTAAAAGCAAAAATACAATGCATATAATAACAAAGAAAACAAATTAAGTGATAGTAATTATTATTTGCTAACAAATCCATAGTCCCCAAGCTGAGAATCCTTACCCTAGAGAGGTGCCAGAGGATTCTCACACTAAGGGACCAGAAAAAAAGAAATAATGAACTCCAAGCATCTGACACTGGGCTGAGGTCATGCAGAGTAAAAATATAATTCCAAAACCATTGAGCTCTCCTTTTTATTTTTATTCTCTTAACAGTGTATGATTGGTCAAAAAATAATAAAAAGGTTTTTTATCTTTTATCTATTTTGGGGAAAAGACTGGCAAGTTAACTGTCTTTCCTTTCTTAAAAGTATGATCAATTTTCAATTCTGAAGGTGCTCTAGAGTACAGCAGAATCTTCTTAATCTTACTTCTCAAAACAATCTCAGTATTAATTCATTGGACAAATTTCCTTAATAAAAGAAATTAAAGTAGCAAAAGCCCTAAAACCATCTGTTAACATTTGGTTGACCCCTTATTTCTTTTAAGGTACAACTGATTTGTCCCTGGCAATCTCTGTCTTTCTTTTTTTTAAGTGTTTGAACAATCTGTTAATGGTCCCAGATCATGGAAATGATGACAAGAAAAGGAATCAAAGATTTCAGTGAGAGCCATCTGCAGAAGCCTAGGTGCTTAGCTGTGTTGATGGATCCCTTGGCATCCTTTATGGAAGTGTTAATGCTTTACTGTAATGGGAAGTTGAATTACTTGTGAAATTAAAAGTAGCAGATCCAAGACTCCTAAAAATTTGTAAGTGGAAGCTATGCTTTGAAGAGAGTCACAGAAGGTTTGAATCCTGCATTTATAAAGATGTATTCTGATGACCTACGAGCCATACTGTAGATACTGGCTGGTATCCAGAAGAACAGCCACAATGTTAGTAATAAAAAAGGAATTGGGAACTACTGTGCAGAGATGTTCATTCCAATGTATGCTAATGTTTTATACATGTATATGAATTTAGGTTTCAAATTCACGAAAAAACATGCATTTTCATTATTATTTGTATTAAATTATTTAAATTTTTGTTTCTAATAATTCTTATTGAATTCTAATGTGATTAGGCTTCATTTCATGGGATTCTTTACTGGATTCCAAATTATTGACAATAGTCTGCCATATCATGAAAAAAAATTTAAAGTTCATTATAAGAGCCTATAAATGTCATATAATAGAAATAATTGAATTATAAATCTGTGATTTTGTTGATCATTTTCATGAAAGGAGAAATAAGAAATTACCAGGAAAACAGAAGTAATTGGTGCTTGCTATAGGCATTCTTTTTTTGCCTCAGAAAATTCAATCAATCACCTCCCTCTCCTTCCACATTTCCATCCTCCTCATCTGTCTTTCATCTCACTAAAACATCTCCAAACATCAATAGTTAATCTGATCACACTGCTTTAAATTTTAATTACTTTATGTTTTCATACTTATAGACCATAATTGACTCAAACTTAATTTCATCTATTTTTTACATCTCTGGGACTGGTGCTATCAATTACTACAGAGAATCTTGGCTGTAATCCTGGCTCTTCTACTTACCTGTGTGACTTTGGGGAAATCATTTTACTTCTCTCAGACATAATTTTTGCATTTATAAAATTATAGTATTGGATTAGATGATCTCTAAGCTTCCTGCTGCCTTTCAACAACGGTATTATTACCTCAAAACTATTGGAGCAATGTACTATATCTGAGATATTGTAGATACATATAGATGTTATATTATATAGATATTATAGTATCACAGAGTTGGAAAGGACTTTGAAGATCATTCTAGATTATACACAAGAACTCCCTTATTGGTAAAATTCCAATTGCTGGAAACTTATTACTTTCCAAGGCATGCCATTCTATCTTTGGATAGGTCTAGTGCTTAAGAAGTTTTTCCATAGATCAGATCTATTTGTCTCTTTTGCACCTTTTACTCATGATTCTCAGTCTAGATTTCAGTAGAACAAGCCTCATACTTCTCTGTCATGTCTACCCTCTCTCTTCTCTTATTCAACCAGTCTCTATGTGGTTCAATCTCCAGGATCCTCAACATCCTGCTGACTCTCTATTGAACATTGTCTATTTTATCATGGCCTTCCTCAGATGTTGCCCCCAGAACTCTAATACATCATACCATGAATCATAATGTTAATAAGACCAGGGAAGATGGGAGAAAGTATAGAAATGGAATATTTTTAAAAGATGTGTTCTTTCCCCACCTTTGAACTATAGTCCAAAAATCTCTGTTTAAAAGTTGTACTACATCTCTATGAACTCATAACTTATTGAATTTATAATGTTAATCAAATAATCTCATATTTTTAAATACTTTGTTTTCTAAAATATTCCACCTATTTTCCATAAGCAGTTCCGAATCACAGTTCCATGGTAGAGAAATGAGCTAGCACTTGCAGTGGCAGGGAAACAGGGAACCTCGCATGGGTTCAAGACCAAAGGAGTGCTAGGGCTTGCAATTGCTGGAAAATAGGAGCCCTTCCTGGGAAAGTACCACAGCATAGAATAGGAGAACTGTGACTACACCTCTCTCTAAATCATACCACATTGGAAACACTGAATATAAGCAGAATTAGAGAACTGGCTCTGAAGAAAGTAGCACAAAAAAAGCTTGGAAGAGTCTTTTCACCCTAAGGTGAGCAGAGCCTAACTGCAACAGGAAGTTCAAAAATCAAGAAATAGGTTGTTAAAATGAACTAACAATATCTTGACCATAAAGGGTTACTATTATGGAAGGGAAGACAGGACACAGACTTAGAAGACCATGAAAAATTAAAACTTGAAAGGAAAAGTGCTAATTGAACCTAAGCCCAACAAGAATTCCTGGAAGATTTAAAGAGATGAGTGGTAGGAAACAAGTTGGGACAAACTATGAGAGGAATGCAAGAAAATTATAAAAAGAGAATTAATAGCTTGGTAAGCGTGGCAAAAATTATTGAAGAAAATAATTACCTTAAAAGCAGAATTGGCCTAATGATAAAAGAAATATAAAACGCATTGAAGAAAGGCTCTCCTTAAAAGCAGAATAGATCAAATGGAAAATATATGCAAAAGTTCATTGTGGAAGGAAATTTCTATTAAAATCAATACTTTAGAAAGATTTTAAAACAGGTAAAATCTCTAAAGGGGTTATTTAAAAATTCTAATGTTTCTATCACCTTATTGATATATACACATTTTTCTATATCCATGCATATACTGTAACTCATTTATGAATTTTCATCCTGAGAGATTCTTGTCCAAACTTCTGAAGTAAAAGCATTATTTTCATTTGTCTTTGTGTCCCCTTCACTCTCTACAATGGCTGACATATAGGAGATACCTTAAACCTGTTAGTTGAATTAGATATGTATTTTTATAAATGCTCCTTAGAATATTTGGGTACATTTTAATCCATTCTTTTAATTAAATCTTAAAAGAAAAACAAAAAATAGAGATGAGTACCTTTTAATCTTCTAATATACTTCTAACATTCATTTAAAATTTTGTTTTACAAAAAGGAAAAGGATCTAAATGTACAAAAATATTTATAGCAGCTCTTTTCTATTTGCAAAGAATTGGGAATTTAGGGAACACCCATCATTTGGGGAATAGTTGAACAAATTGTGGTATGTGATTATGATAGAATATTATTATGCTATAAGAAATTATAAACAGGATACTCTCAGAAACGTCTGGAAAAAGTTAAATGAGCTCATACAAAGTGAAATGCACTGTGCACAAAGTAAGATGATCAGCTATTAATGACTTAGTTATTCTTAGCAATGTGGTGATTCAAGACAACTCAGAAGGACTTAGGTGTAAAATGCTAACCATTCTCAAAGAAAGAATTGATAAAGTCTGAATATAGATTGAAGTATTTTTTAAACTTTATTCTTTCTTGAATTTTTTGGAGGGAACCTATGTTTTCTTTTACAACATAACTGATATGGAAATGTTTTGCATGAAAATTGAGAATGCAAAGTTTTAAAAATTATTTTTTAAAAATTATTTTTATATATAACTGAGGAAAAATAAAATACTAAATACATTCAAAAAATAAAAAGATGTGCAGTTGAAAATGAAGTAAGTTTTAGATTTTGAAACATTTTCTATTAGATTAAAATGTAAAAGTATGTATTTATGTTGTGGGAAAGAATCTGAAACTGAGGTATTGTCCATTAATTGAGAAATGGTTGAACAAGTTAAAGTATTTTAATGCCATGGAATATTATTAATGTACAGGAAATGATAGGGGAATAGTTATAGGGAAATCTGGTAAGATTTTTATGAACTAACAAAGTGAAGTAATTAGAATGAAAAAAAATAGACAATAATAACATTCTAAAGACAAGCAACCTTGAAACATTTAAGAACTCTGAATAATGAAGTGATTAACCATTATTCCTTTTCTCACATCCTGACAAAAAAGTGACCAACTCATTAAAGATTATGCTATATTAGTGTTTTTGAATGTGACTAAAGGGATAATTTGTTTTGCTTAATTATACATGTAATTATACAATTATTCTAAGAATAAGAAATATATTTTTCTTTTGTCTAAAATTTTAATCTTAGAATCATTGAATTTAGAATTCTAAGGAACATTAGAAATCATTAAGATTGATCATCAGATAATACAGGGGAGGAAACACAGTTCTATGGAGATTCTTCATATGCTTGAGGTTATACAATACTCTATTAAACTCTAATAAGAACTATTTTTTTTTGTTTCCTCTTTTTTTTTTTAATTATATATATATATATATATTTTATAATATTATCCCTTGTATTCATTTTTCCAAATTACCCCCCCTCCCTCTATTCCCTCCCCCCGACGACAGGCAATACCATACATTTTACATGTGTTACAATATAGTCTAGGTACAATACATGTGTGCGAATATCACTTTCTTTTTGCACAATAAACATTAGAATCCGAAGGTACATGCAACCTGGGCAGACAGATATTAGTGCTAACAATTTTCATTCCCCTCCCAGTGTTTCTTCTCTGGGTGCAGCTACCTCTGTCCATCATTGATCAACTGGAAGTGAGTTGGATCTTCTTTATGTTGAAGATTTCCACTTCCATCAGAATACATCCTCATACAGTATTGTTGTTGAAGTGTACAGTGATCTTCTGGTTCTGCTCATTTCACTCAGCATCAGTTGATTTAAGTCTCTCCAGGCCTCTCTGTATTCCTCCTGCTGGTCATTTCTTACCGAGCAATAATATTCCATAACCTTCATATACCACAATTTACCCAACCATTCTCCAACTGATGGACATCCATTCATCCTCCAGTTTCTAGCTACAACAAAAAGAGCTGCCACAAACATTTTGGCACATATATGTCTCTTTCCGCTCTTTAGTATTTCTTTGGGATATAATCCCAGTAGTAGCGCTGCTGGGTCAAAGGGTATGCACAGTTTGATAACTTTTTGGGCATAATTCCAGATTGCTCTCCAGAATGGCTGGATTCTTTCACAACTCCACCAGCAATGTATTAGTGTCCCAGTTTCCCCACATCCCCTCCAACATTTGTCATTATTTGTTCCTGTCATCTTAGCCAATCTGACAGGTGTGTAGTGGTATCTCAGAGTGGTCTTAATTTGCATTTCTCTGATCAGTAGTGATTTGGAACACTCTTTCATGTGAGTGGATATAGTTTCAATTTCTTCCTCTGAGAATTGTCTGTTCATATCCTTTGACCATTTATCAATTGGAGAATGGTTCGGTTTCTTATAAATTTGGGTCAGTTCTCTATATATTTTGGAAATGAGACCTTTGTCAGAACCTTTGTTTTTAAAAATATTTTCCCAATTTGTTACTTCCCTTCTAATCTTGTTTGCATTAGTATTATTTGTACAGAAACTTTTTAGTTTGATGTAATCAAAATCTTCTATTTTATGATCAATAATGATCTCTAGTTCTCCTCTGGTCATAAATTCCTTCCTCCTCCACAAGTCTGAGAGGTAGATCTCTGTTCCTCTAATCTATTTATTATCTCCCTCTTTATGCCTAAATCATGGACCCATTTGATCTAATCTTGGTATAGGTGTTAAGTGTGGATCTATCTAATTTCTGCCATACTAATTTCCAGTTTTCCCAACAGTTTTTTCCGAATAATGAATTTTTATCCCTAATGTTGGGATCTTTGGGTTTGTCTAATAAGAACTATTTTTGAAAACATATTCTCTGATTCCAAATTCAGTGTTATTTCTTGTATAATTTAATTCATGACTATATTTAAATATCCATATAGCAATTCAAAGTTTGCAAAGCCTTTACATATAATAATTCACTTTATAATGCTAACCATTTGTATATGTCATAATTTAAAATCATTTTTGAACAGTTAAGTGTCAAAGAAAATTATAGCTTTTGCCAGATGTGTAAACATTAGAGAACATCTTCAATTCTAAATTTTATCTTCTCTGCCAAAAATGTTTACCTGATTCCAGAAGAATAACATACTAGATTTCAGAGGATTAGATCTAGGTTATAATTATCATTGGTTGACACACTTCATCATGCTACAAAGATATACAAGATCAATTCTGTAGGAAAAGTCATTTGCTCATTTGGCTTTTCTTAAAGACAATTTCATTCTTTAAAAGGTATAGAATCAAACTTTTAAGAGAATTCAATTTTGTATCTAAATCTAAATAACAAAAAGAAATGGATACTTTGGTAAAAGAGTTGGGGAATGTCCACTTCCTTGTATAATCTGTGATGGGAGGAATAAAGCTAGTTCTCATTTGTCATACATTCATAATTTTGTAAAGGAAGGTTTTCACCACTTAAGAAAAAGAAGAGAATCCTAGGGTCTCAAATTATATCAAGGAAACAAGCCCAAAACGGATTGGGAAGTGTTAAGTGTGAAATTCTAAAGAAAAAGAATAAGGAGAAAAGGTAAAAAAGATATGTTCTGAAAAGATTGATGGATTATCAGAGAACAATAAGAATTTTTAAAAATACATATAATGGTAGGAAGGTCAGTATTAAAATAAAAACATAAATATGGCATACACCACTAACAAGTATGGGTTGATGACGTTTGACATCAGTGAAAAGGTAGAGCTGTCCTATTTCTTAACTGGCTTCTCTTTTCTAGGACATGGAGAATGGCCTATAAAAGGAAAGGATAGAATCAAACTAACTAATAGGGAGAGAACTGAAAAATGCATGGTTAAAAAACAAAGACTATTCTACTCTTGATGGATTTGAGACTCTTGGATTAGATGAACTATATACTCAAGTACTCAAAGAATTGCCAAACACAGCAGAATGAATGGAGTTTGGAAAAAAATATGGAGAGTGGGAGAGGTGCTGTAGGACCAGAGAGGACTGTGAAGAACTCCTTGTCAACTCTAGCTGAGAAAGTCATGTAAACATCACTGAGAGAAAAAAATGATTCAGTCAGGAAGTCATTTTCAAGAATGGTTGAAGCCCTATATCAGATTGCTTACCCTCTCAGGGAGGGGGGAGGTATAAAATTTAGAACTCAAAACTTAAAAGAAAAAGTAATGAATGTTTAAAATTGTTTTTATAGGTAATTAGGGAAAAATATATATTTTAAAAAGAGAATGGTTGGAATCAAGAACGGAGGTTTCTAATGGAATTTCTTACTGTCTCATTATTCATGTCATACAGACATCATACAATTCCTCTCATCTCTGCCCTCTGGTTTTCCTGGCTTTCTTCAAATCTCATTGAAAGCCTCTCTTTCTGCAAGATGCCTCTCCCATTTTTTCTAAATCTTAGCACCTGCCCTCTGAAATTATCTCTAATCGAGCACATGAATCTATATATCCACATGCACATGTATGTATACATATATACATACTATATGTATATGTGATATATACATATATCATATATAGAATATATGTTTATATATTATGTATATATGTTTATATGTGTATATATATGTGTGTGTATGTATGTATGTATATACATATAATTTGTTCAGTTATTTACAAGTTCTCTCCCTCTTCAGATTATGAGGTTCTTGAGAGCACAAACTATCTGTCTTTTGCCTTTCTTTTTAATTATGACACATAGCATAATACCTGGCACATATTAATCACTTAATAGATGTCAGATAACTTTTTAAAATTAACTTTTTCCCCCCGTGATCACATGTGATATAATATGCTTTAGGGTTGACATCTGTGGCCCTCAGCTATCACCCCAACAGTTCTTTTGCCTTTAAGTATTGGAAAAGTAGGCAAACATATTTCTCTTACCTGTGGACAAATCTTGAGTGTCTGAAAGCTGATGTTTTCCCACTCCAAACCAAGAATTTAGAGCCAAAAGCACATCTGTCCCTTGAGATCATTCTGTTACCTAAAGTTGACTTAGTGATAGAAGACAAAAACAGCAAGCATTGCATAAAAAAGGGACAATCTTGGGGTGGGGTAAAGGGATCGTGTTCTTTTACTGAATCCACATAGCTCAGTCTCCCATTTTCCCACTTAATCCCCAATTTCTCTGTGGGAATCCCAAATTTCAAAACTATAGAGGGAAAAGAGTGATTGAGAATAGATTTCAAAAGCAACATTCTAAGGAAAATATTCTTGGGAATTGAATTTCAAAAGCCGCTTGAAAATCACTACAAATTTTCAAACTCAACAAACACAGTGAGAGAGAATGTCCTCTCAGTATGAAAGGAAGTGGCAGGTGGGGTGGGCAGATCTGGAAGGCAAGTTTGGCTAGTTTTCCGCATAATTATGGAGAGCAGGGTTTTCTCCACAGTGGATAGATGATGGATGAAGGAAGAACCTGCTGGGACCTTAGGATCATTCACTAAGCCAAGGCATGTGCTTTAGCCTATCTTGGTCCAAGTCAGAAATAGTAGAATAACAACCTTAGTCCACCACAGTGGGAGGAAAGAGGGACTTAGGATAGAAGAATTCTGAAGGACCCAGGATAAAAATTCAAGAGGTGACCACAGAAATGCCCAAAGTCAGCCATCCTGAGCATGCTCATGAGACGAAGGGTTTAAATTCTGTCCATGGGACTCATATTCAATCTGACAAGTCATGTAGTGATTAAAAATTGGAATGCTCTGACAGCAGGGATAGCATTAGGATCTGTGACTGGTATAACTCTTCCTGACAAGGAAACCCTGGCAAATGACTTGGGTCCGGCCAGGAGGGAGCCTTCAGCCTGAGTGCACAGTGCCAATGAGGACTGACAAATCTCATCAAGACAGCAGTCAGGAGGCTGGCAGATGCACTTACCCAAATTTCTCCTTCTTGCCAAGCATGCTTACCCCAGCGCTATTTCTTGTAGCTACAAACTAGAAAGTGGGGTTTAGCTTGTTTGGGCTTTTGATTAGAGGAAGTCATAAAATTCAGAAGAGTACTTTATCATATTCCTGAAAGGACTAGGAATTTTTCTCCACGGTTATTTAATTTTAATTATTTGTCTAAGTTATTTAATTTGTAAATTGTGATTATAGGAAGGAGAGAATGCTTACTTTATCATGGTATAGTGTTAAATATTATGTGAAAGTATAAAAAGAAGAAAAAAACAATACTAGATATTATGTGAAAGTGGAAAAAAGAAAAAGTTATGGAAGACAAAAGTCTCTGAATATATTAAAAGAAATATTGTGTCCACCCACGAGGAAAAATTTAATTTTATTACTTTTATTCTTCATTTTACAACTTAGTCCTGTAGACCAAACAATTTGAAATGAGTAATAAGAAAGACTTCATAATAAACAATCTAAATGGACTAGATCCATTTCTTTGAGCAATTATTTGTAAGGTTATAAATTTGGGGTAAACTACCAATATGGAGTAAGTAACAAAGTAACCTTAAAATATTGAAGAATATCTACATTGTTTTTGTAGTCTGTTTCTGGTGATGAGTTTCTGGGTAACAGTTTCCAAAGTGTTTTATTATAGTCTTTTTTAGAAAGTTTCAATCTAATAGCAACACCTTCCACTAAATAGCAAATAATTCAGGAAAGCAAAGATCTTTAAGCTTTCCTTTCAAATAATAAAATTAATGGATAAAACTATATGTGAAAACAAGTCAAACTCACCTTTGTGCTTTTTAGTGCTTAGGTACAAATTGACATCTTTCACCAGTTAGAAGCAAATACAATCAAAGACTGATAGTAATTTATTACAAATAAGTTGTTAATTACTCTTTACTAATTTGTAAGCATCTGAATTTTGTTTTATTTCTCATTTTTTTTCCTTTTTGATCTGATTTTTCTTGTGCAGCATAATTGTGGAAATATGTATAAAAGAATTGTATGTGTTTAACATATATTGGATTATCTGCCATCTAGGGAAGGGAGGGGAAGAAAGGAAGGGAAAAAATTGGAATACAAAGTTTTGCATCGGTGAATGTTGAAAATTATTTATGTGTATGTTTTAAAAATAAAAAAAGCTTTAATAAAAAATTTTATTTAATAATAAATAAAAAACAATAATAAATTAACAAATACAATTTAATAAAAACAAAAAAGAAACAGATAAAAAAACTAATTCATAAGCATCAAAACTCTAAAAGTGATAGGTACTTAATAGTAAATATATTGAATTCATTCTTTTTTTCAAAATAGAGAGGGTAGTAGGTGGTTTTTATATGTGTAGTGTTGAACTTGGAGTCAAGAAGATATGAATTCTGCCTCATAAACTTATCATCTGTGTAAAAGTAGACACGTTCTACAATCTTTCTCAGCCTCCATTACTTCATCTGTAAAAATGGGAATAATTAGAGGATATACCTGGCAAGATTATGAGAATCAAATGAGATAACATATATAAAAGACAATACAAAAAACTAGCTACTATGATTACTTCTCTTAAATACATCCTATAATCTTTGAAGAATTGAAATTAATATCATACTGAGGGATTATGGAGGAGCCCATAGTGAATGTGTGGAAGGTACTATGAGAGGTTTTTAAGAGCATGAATGAAATATGTGAAGAAATGTCCGAGAAGAGAAGATTAGCTAATCAAATGATAAGAACAAAAGATGGCCGGAGTTGTGCTCTACTAATATCCCATGGATATCAGAAAAAATTGAGAAAGGCACCCATTACTTTGTCACATGGAAATGGACAAGGATTTCAAGGCAAGCATGAATCAAGTTTAACTTGTGTCTTTGGAGAGAGAATCTAAATTTATGAAATCATTAATCCAATCCCCATATTGAAATATTTAATCAAAGAAATCCATGTTAAAAAATATATGGATTGAACTTTATAGTTAAAAACACAGAAAGCTTTGCTTGGTTCTCAAGTTCAAGGGAATGGTACTCATAATTTTTACTGTGTAACTGAACAACCAGAGAGACTCTGTGCCTCCAAGACCACTTCCCACCTTGCCTCGATGAGTGGTATAATGAGAATGGCCCTGGCTTGGAGTCCTAAGACCTAAGTTTAAGTTCTGGCTGTAACACTCATTTCCACTTGACACTGGGCAGTATAATGATGAAGAGAGCTGGGGTTGTAGTCAGAAAGCCTGCCATTAAGTACCAGGCTCTTTTATTTATTACCACTGTGATGTTAAGCAAATCATTTAAACTCTCTGGGCTATGTAAAATATAGGTTTGTACTAGCTATCCACTATGATCCCTTCTCACTCTATGCATATCTATAATTTTAAATAGTTGTATATAGGAGGTTCTCAATAAATACTTGTTGAATTGGATTAGATTAGACCTTATCTGTAGAATGAGGAGGCTGGACAAATGCTCTATAAAACCCCCTCCTGCCCTATATAATTCTATGATTCTGTACCCAGAACCAGTATCTCCAGTAGCTGGACATTACTTATTATTCTATCAAATTTCAGGTCAGTTTCCAAACTTTGCTGGAAGACAAGGACACTGTAGTGTGCTCCAATCATGTTCCCTGCTGCTTCTCAGTTTCCCAAAACAGTGGTATAAGGCTTGAAGCCAGATTCCATATTATTGTTGGGAACTGGGAAACCTGAATTATAATTCTAGCACCCAACAACTGGCTGGTTCTGTGATCTTGGGCCAGTCATATCACTGCCCTTTACCTCAGTTTTCCCAATCTCAGGAGTCCCTTACAGCCCTACATCTATAATTTTATCATCAACATTAAATCAGACAGTCCCATCAAGGAGTTTGCAATCTAAGTGTTAGATAAATGGATTATAATATATAATATGACTATATATTTTATATCAACATATCATATTACATAGTATAGTTGACCAATAAATGTCATAGATACTATCTAAATACATAACATAGTAATTATATAATATTATATATAAAAAACCTTCAGTCTTCTTATCCTGTAAGATCTCTCCATTTTCCAAAGCCTCCATGACAACTATCCTTCATTCTTCTGGCTCTACCTTCTGACCCTCCAGACTTAACCACAAAGCCCATCCTAACCCCTCAATTTTTCAGTTTCATTTTATGTGTTATTTTACCTCATTTGAATAAAAACTCCAAAAGTACAGGCACTTTTTTTAGTTTATATTCATACTTCCAAATGCTCAACACAATACCTTTCACACAGTAAGTGCTGATAAATGCTCATTGATTTAATTTGACTTGATTGACATCTACATAGAACAAATTTTGCAAAATTCTTGACATTATCTCATTTGATCTTCACAAAAAAACCTTTGAATTATGTTCTTTAAGCATTATTTTCTCTATTTTAAAGATGAACCAATCAATACTCAATAAGGTTAATTGACTTGCCATGGACACTAATCCAATAAATGTCAGAAATGGGGGATCAAAATTCAGATTGTCTTGGTTCCAGGTCCAGCAGTTGGTCTTTTGAAGTTGTATATCCATTCTCTTGGTCCCTTATTTCATTTCTCTGTTAACAAAATTTTAAAAAACACATCTTTGAGCAATTCTCAAAATTGTAAGAATGCAATCCACAATAGTTATAGTTATTATAAATAATCCCTTATCTTACGATCATAGTAAGCAATCATTCTATATTTCATAGATTTGCTTCTCATGTTCTTCTGTGACACCAAAGAGAAAAATCAACTTAAGGAATCATGAATTATATAACTTAATCATCTATTTCCTTTCCTCATGAGAAGTAGGTATCAAATTGTATGAGCCTTTAAAGCAAATAATAATAATAACAACATTACAATACAAAACTCTAATTAATACTTCTATTTATTATGAAGAATTTAGATTTCCTTAAATGGTCAAAACACATGTCAATAATGGGCAATTTTAGAAAACAAAAATAATGATTGACCACTGGTTTCAGTTTTTTGTGTCACTGAAAATTTAAAAAAAATTCACGAGTATTGGGGAGGCAAGAAAGACTTTTTTGAACTTTCCAAAGTACCAATAAATAAAGAGTAAAATCCAAATTTAAGTATATTTATCCATACACACGCATATATATACACACACATATATAAGTGTATATAGGCAATAACAGCCATCTCTAATAATATGAATAGGTCAATAGTTCAGTCAAGGAAAGAGGTATAACTTGAGCAGACACTAATTAAAAGAATCAATTCTTATCCTCCTACATACGTCCAGTCATATTAACACATTTCTAGATTTCTTACTCAGTGGACTAGTCAAGATTAAAGGATTTGCTAATAGGAAAGAGCGGCATGTGCTTCCAAACTGACGGAGCACGTTTGTGAACAAATTAGTTCATTTAAAATTGACAGTGAAAGATTGATTTTGCACCGAGTGAGTTAGCAAAGGTATTCATCATTTCCTCTACCTCCATGCACAAGACAGAGATCGGCTCCTTTCGCTTTCTGATTGTAATAGGGCTGCTCACTGAGCACCTTTATTTCACAACCCTGATTGCAGCCTGTCATTCTTTTTAATTCAGACATATTTTAGCCTTCTTAGTCAGACCTTCAGAAATAACTTCCTTAAAAGCCTGAGTATATAATGACTCATTACATGAGTTGCTCAATTCGACCAAACTATAAATTATAACATGGGGAAAAATTCTAATTACACAGGAGTTCCAATTATTCAAAGATCATTTGATTTATTATTCATATTGTTTGAAGAAAAATAATAAAGGGTGACACAGAGGAACCTAGTCATTTCCAGGATTTAAGATCAATATTATATAATCTTCACTACAATACTTATGGTACTTAACTTTTAGTTATGTATTATTGGCAGATAATCAAAATTCTATTTTATTTTTTTTTTTTTGAAAAAAAAAGAGAGCAAAGTAAAATGACATAAGATAAACAAGAGTAAATTCTATATTGGTTCTTCATATAAATAAGTTATGGATTTAAAGTTTTTTTCTTAATGAAAGACAAAAAACAAAAATTATAGTGTAAACAAAATTAGATTATTTATTGTCATAGATCTTGGGCTTCAGAAAAAAACAAAAAACAAAAAACAAAACAACTATCCAGGCTATCCAGGAAAGTATTAAATCCTGAGATACTGCCCAAAACAAACAGAGATTAATCAATCAACAATAGGTACCTACCATGTGATCCAAGATGTGCTAAGCCAATAGAGAATGTTAAGTGAGTTGTTCTAGAGAAGAGATTTGAACCCAAATATTCCTGACTCCAACTCTAGTAGCTTATAGAAGGCTGCCTAGTACTGAAAATTCATGCATTCAACAATTAAAGCTCTTTTGCATCTAGAAGTTTAATAAATTTTCAGCGATCTAAATGGTGATCATAATTTCATTCCACAAATTCAGTGAGTCAATTAAGTATTTATTAGGTGTTCTATGTCAGGAATCCAATTCCATTCAACAAGTAAAATAATTTATCATGTACTGGAGACATGGTGGATATAAAATAAATAAAAAGCACTGCTCCTGCCCTCAAAGAGCTTACTTTTGATATGTCCTTATCCAATTAAACAAAAAGATCATTTCCCTATACAGCATTATACAAGACATAAAGGGACACCATGGTTTAATCTGTGGAATGTTGGAGTTGGTATCAGGAAAATCTGAGTTCAGATCCCCGCTTTGACAGTCATCCAATAAGCATTCTTCAAGTGCTCATTTTGTGTCAGGTACTGACAAGTTCTAGAGATACAAAGAAGAGCAAAAGACAGTTCCTGTTCTCAGAGAACTTATAGTCTCATAAGGAATATATCATGAAATAATGATGTACAAATAGATTAAAGATTATGTAGAAATTATACAGAAGAGGCAGAGGCATTAAGAGGGATTTCAGGAAAGGCTTCTTGCAGAAAGTGAAATTTGAAATGGATCTTGAAGGAATTCAAAGAAACCAAAAAGTAGAGTATTCCAGGCAAGGGAAAGAGCCAGTGAAAATGCTGCAAGTGTGTGTGGAAGATAAATTGAAAGGACAGGAGGGCAACTGATGAGGAAGGGCAACTTTGAATGGCAACATAATTTTTCATCTGATCATAGGCAGAAATGAGGGTCCAATTTAGAGCCCCTGAGGATTCCCACTTTTAGCAGACTAGCTGCTTGACCCTTAGCAATTTGCCTTGATTAAAGACTCATCTTGATGAATTTACTGATCCTGTGCATATTTTGGCACTAGGTACCAGATAAGAATCAATTGATTCAGTCCTAGTCCTCATGGGATTTGCAGTCAAGCAAAAAGATGTGACATATATACCAATAGCTAGAATAAATATGTGAGAAAGAAAGGCACAACATAGTGGATTAGATTCCACAGCTACCACTGTCTACTCTAATATTATAATTTTGTAGTAGTAATGATGATATGATAATTCCATAAATATCTAATGAACGCTTATTATCAATTGGAGAGAATAAAGAAAAGGCTGCTTTAGTATTTGGATTTAGAGCTAAAAGAATTATAGAGATTAGACCTCATGCCACAGATGAAAAGAACTGAAGTCCACAAAGGGAAATCAAAATTATATCATTAGGCAATTGAAGACCTGAAATTAAACTCTGACTATGAATCCAGTGATTGCCTCACTATCCTGATAGGAATTTTAAAATATTATTTTCACTGTTGATTTCTTAATCCACAGATAAACATTTACTGAGTGTCTCCCGGGTTTAAAACCTGCATTTTAAATTTCATACCACTTTCCTGGAATACTAATTTGATATGGCCAAAAAATAGGCATTTTTGCCAAAGAGAATTCTTATCCTCATTTTATCTGAGTGAATCAAACCTGTCTGTCACAGTGATGAAAAAAACAGCTTCATAAAAATAGAATCATTTCTTCTTATATACAGCAGGGAGTTGGAACGGATGTTGTATTAGATAGTAGAATTAGATAGTATTAGATGGTAGAAATAACTTTGGACAAAAAGCTCTGCTTTAAGTCTTCACTCTCCCACTGGAGAAATTAATTAATGAGAAAATAATTTCACCTTTCTGGTCCTCATTTTCCTTACACAAAAAATGGGTATGCCTGTAATTTCTACCTCATGTGATTGTTCTGAGGAAATTGTTTTGTAAATCATGGCATACAAGAGAAGCCTTAGCTCTAAGCTATTACTGAATACTCATATTCACTAGTTCTTTAGATGACCTTTCTGAGCTTCAGTTTCTTTGCAAAATTATGTTAACACATGTTGTTGATATCATATGGTTGTTGAGAATAAAAGTGCTTTCCAATCCTTAAAAGTAAATCATTATTTTATTTTTATTATCAAATAAGCATCATGAATGCATAACAATGATTAAGAATCTCAGAAGAGAGAAAGAAGGGGAGATAAAAATGAACAAGAAAATTATTCTGGGGACATGAGAGTCTAAACCAAGAGAAGCTGAATAGGTCTAATTGATTATTGAGAAAAAGAAATGAGCTTTCTAAAACTCCCATGCTCATAGATAGGCAACCCAAAGATCCCCCTTAATTTATGAATTAGCTTTTTGAATTGCAGCTGTTGGACATCCTAATTCAAATACAACTTTCATGCTTATTTGCTATCCCCATTCTTTCTGCAGCAATGCTTCTGAGGAGTGTCTAAGGAGATCACTCTTTGGTCCCAATCACTGTTTCTCGGTTAATTTATTCAGTATTTTTTTAAGTTTCACCTTTTGTTTTGAGGTTGAGACATTTCCATCCCCACACTTTCATATTATTTGTAAAAGAGATTTAAACAATTCTTTTGTGTATTTGAATGCCCCATATGTCATAAAAATAACCTAACACTTATTTACCAAAGGGTGACTCCAACATAATGGCTTGAACTTTGTAAATGAAAAGTCCCCAATCCTATAGAAATTCATTAGAGTCTTCATCAAAAGCACATCCCCCATGGCATAACGTTTGACACTTGAGCAAGATAATAGTCCCTTTGAATAAGACAGAAAATATTGACTAGATGTCATCATTCTCCTGTCTTGCTTTGTTGTAGCCAAAAGGAATTGATTTCATATCTTCTCTTTTGTTCACCAATATATTTATTTATGTGTTGAACAAAAAGAAAAAAGAAACCTGTTTAATTTGATTACTATATTCCTTGTATTACTTAATGCTTAAAAAAGGAGTAAAACATGTGTTTCCACTATCTAATGCATAAATTTCCTAGACTCTCCTTCATAAAAGAATATATTTTATTCATCTAGTTTGATTTAAAATCACATTTTTTATCCATGTGTTCTTTAAAAACGTATGACATCTAGGTCATTATTAGCAATACTGCATGGATGTTAATAAACCTTCTTTCTTTAGCAACTAATTAAGAACTATTTGCCTTTCCCTCATTAAGCCTTCCTCTTGCTAGAATAAAAGCTTATTATGGAGGCAGATGTGGCACACAATACCTCCATAATCTTCCCTTTCATTCTACTAAGATTCTTGGAGGTGAGTGTAGTGGAGTGGAACTGAACCAGCTCTGGAGTCAGAAGCAATATTTTCAAGACTTAGCTCAGCCCCTTCCTACCTCTATCACCCCAGGTAAGACACTTAGGCTCTCCTCAAAATCTTCATCTTATAAAATACCAATCATAGAATTAGAGATAGAAGGAACTTCAGGGTCAGAGATGACTGGCCAAAAGAGGGCCAATGAAGGTGGAAAAAAAAATGAGTCTGTGGGAGGTTAGATAATACTCTTCATATCATATTGGAAGTAAGAGGGCATTTTAATCAACATATTCTGCCTCAAAGCCAATGCAAATTCTAGTAATAATTAACCTATTTAAGACTTAGAGTTGTTGAGAGAACTTAATGAGTTAATAAAGTAAATATTTTTAAATCACCCCATCAATTATTATATTATCAATTCATTATTATTGTCATTCAATCTATATAAATATATAAATGCACAAATAGAGAGGGATGCTGATTCTATTTAGCAGACAGAAAGCCAGCCTTAGAAGAAGAAAGACCTTAATTCAATCCTCTCTGACTCATACTGGTTCTGTGATCTTTGGCAAGTCATCCAGCCTCTTAAAGTCCCCATGCAAGTCTCTAAGATAAATTGATAGATTTTCAGGTGTATGTTTTCTATTTTGAGGTTTCCTCTACTAAAGAAACTGTAGGTCCAATATAAATTCTTATTTAAAGTATTTGCATGAGAAGCAGAATGATGTAGTTACTAAAGGACCAGCCTTGGAATCAAGAGAACCTGGCTTCAAAACTACTTCTGACACATACTACTAGCTACAGGAGCATAGACAAAGACTATAATCACTTTAAAAGTACAGTCTGTATGAAACTTGTTTCCATACTCTTAGCATTTAGCACAATATTTTCCACATGCTTAAATTTTTGATGGTTTTTAAATCTTGGATTTCTTCCAAAAAGGTAAAACCCAATCTATTCATTTTTTATTCTTGTTATTCTATGAATTCTTTCCATAGGGCCATTTCAGTATGTAATATATGTACTAATTAAAGAATTGAGGCAAATCATGTATTTTAATAAAGTATTATTTTCATCACAATTCATATCTCTACATCTTTTATGCTCATTTTCTTTGTAAGCTGATTTGTACATACCATTTCTAGTGTAAATCATTTAGGAGTGAAATAAATTTTTAAATTCAAAACTGTGTGTCAAAAGGACAGATTATATATATATATGAATATATATATATAATTTCTCTTATTAAAATACATGATTTACCTTAGCTCTTTAATTAGCACATAAACAATTATACATCTACATATAAATATTCATATATATATATATACTGAAATGGCCCTATGGAGAGAATTCTCAAGAACACAAGTATAAAAGAAGGCTAGGTTGGGTTTTACCTCTTTGGAAGTAATACACTATTTAGGAATCCATCAAAAATTTTAAGCATGTGGAAGAGATTGTGCTAAATACTAGGGCTACAAATGGCAAAAATATCATCAATGTAAGGACTAAATACAACTCAAAAGAAGAGAAGAAATGTCATAGGTAGAGGTATGCAATAATTATCCAGTCTGATGTTCTGTTGATTTCAATAAAAAGATCATTATTTTTTTCCTACATAAGATTGAATCCATAAATAAAATAATTCCAAATGGGAAGGGGAAAGCTAACAAATTCTATTTTGATCATCCCTAAATTCATTTAAATATATATATATATATATATATACACATATATATATATATGCACATATTGCAGAAAAAATCATTTAGAAAGACTATATTTTTCTTGTACTAAGGCTCTATTTATTCCAGTCTTCCTGGGTCATGAAGGTATTTTCTGGACTTGCAAATGCTATGCTAACAGAGATCTGACTCTGGCAGTTCTTATGATCTGAGTAAGTAGAGAGAACACCTCTCCCACCACCACCCATGAAATCCTGATAGAGAAACTTCTATATCAGACAAGACAGTGCAAGAATGAAGAGCTCCTCTTAGCAGAAAGGAGCTATAGTCAATGGTCAACTCTCCCTAGCATTAAAATTGAGAGGAACGCATGTGAAGTCTCAAACCTTCTTTCTAGCACTCATTGTGAATTTCATCCCATGCAAATTTTAGCTTTGAACATGTAATAAATTCAGATAACATGTTTAGTCTCCTCTCCAATCAGATCCTAACTTGAGGTCCAGATGAAGGGCATCCCTTTAAAGATCAGAAGGAGAAGAAAGCTCCCTTCAATACTGGGGAACATCCAACAGACAAAGCAGAGGTTCCAAGTCTTTAAGAAGTTCTTTTACAAGAACCAGAAAATTCACACACTCATAAAATAAGAGAAAGTAAAATTCAAACCAAATCTAACAGGATGAGATGGGGAGGGAGGCAGGAAGCCAGAACTAGATAAGATAGATGATGGAAGAAAAGACCAAAATAGAAAAAGAAAAATTTGAGGGGCAGAACATAATTTCTGTAAATCATGATGGAGATAGATTGTCTCAAAAAGTAGCTGCTCACGATTTCATTTTAATGATAATAGCTAAAATTTTACAGTGTCTACTATGTGCTAGACACAATGCTAAGCTCTTTATAGCTAGTATTTAAGGGGTTCACACAACTATGCAAAGAAGGTGCTATTATTATCCTCACTTTGTAATTTGAGGAAAGAGATGCCAAAAAAGATTCAGTGAACTGTCCAAGATCACATATTCATAAGTGTCCCAGGTCAGATTTGAATTAAGATCTTCCTGACTCCGGCCATTGAGCCACCTAGCTGCTTCTCTTTTTAATGGATATCTGCAGCATGCTAGCTGTGCTACCTTTGTTTTTTAAAGCATAGCTGCTGTTGAATTCAGGAACTGGAAAGTAGCATACTTAGAACAAATGAAATTTGAAGGAATTGGCCCATTTGGAGAAAACAAGAACCTTGCTGAAAGTTACAACCACCCAGTTATATCAGATTTGAGAAGGGAAATGCTAAACCATTCTGATGACAGCCCCCTGCTATTGCTCCACCATGTTCATATTTTTAAATAAGATTTTTTCACCAGTTACATGTCAAGAAAATTTTTAACATTAATTTTTACAAGATTTTGAGTTCCAATTTTTTCTCTTTCCCTCTCTATGCTCTCCTGGAAATGGTAGGCATTTTGATAAAATTTATAAATGTGCATTACATAACATATGTTTTCATACTAATCACTATTGTGAGAGAAGAAACAGATTAAAAAGAAAAAAACACAAAAAGAATAAAATATTCTTTGATACACAGAATCCATCAGTTCTTTATCTGGTAATGCATTTACTTTCATTTACTTGTCTTAGATCATCACATTGGTGAGAAGAAGTGAGTCAATCACAATGGATAATCACACAATGTTCCTGATACTGTGTACAATGCTTTCTGGTTCTGCTCATTTCACTTTGCAACAGTTCTGCTTATTAATCACCATGATAGTATTCCATTCCATTCATTTATCACAGCATGTTTAGCCATTTCCCCACTTGATGGACATGCTTCAATTTCCAATATTTTGATACTATAAAAAGGGAAGCTATAAATATTTTTGCACATACGGGTCTTTTTCTCTTTTTAATGAGCTCTTTGAGATACAGAAATAGTAGTGGTATTGCTGGTTTGGCTTGTCCTTTAAGCATAATCCCAAATTGCTCACCAGAATGGTTGGATCAGTTCACAACTCCACAAACAATGTATTAACATTCCAATTTCTCTACATTCTCTCTAAAATTGATCACTTTCCTTTTTTTGTCATATTGGTCAATCTGATAGATGTGAGGCTACCCCAGAGTTGTTTTGACCTTATAGACACACTAATACCCCCAAGCAACAAATTGGCAAAAACAGAAAATAGTAGGAGGAATGAAGATATAAAGAATTTTCCCACCAGATAATTAATCCTAAAATAATAATTATCTATATATTCTTCTTATTGACATTTGTAAATCAAATTAATCTGGTATTAATTTATAAATATATATGCTCTATTGACAAATATATTGCTCAAATGAACAACTAGTGGCTGAGCAGGTTTCTAAAATTACCATTTCCCAAACTGTTACAAAACATTGCAAATTTATAGTTCCATAAGATGTACCACTGGCGTGCTTGAAAATATTCCTGTCCCTGAAATAATTGGATTTGTTTTGATATTCTTCAGTCCCTGCATTTTCTTTAGTTCTTCTGCCAAAATTACTTATCTGTTTATGTTTTCTGTGAATGTTTTCAATATTTCTATTTGCTGGTAAAGTAAGAATATATGAATAGACTCATTATTTCAATCCCAAAGCAGAATATCTGTGAGGTTGGCCAGGATTTTTAAAAATTTGTTATTAAGGTCGTCTTGGTGAGTACTTCTTACTGTGCTTAGATGAGATCAGGGTGAAAAGGCCCTAAGGAACCAATTTGCTAATTCAATACTTCAAGGATCTGTGATTTCAACATCCAGGGTGTTCTTTCTACCAATGTAGACTGCAAACCCTTGTCACTTAGTGAACATTCTTTGTGGATTTCTGTGTCTGAAAACAATTGGAAGGGAGAGCAAAGAAGGAGAAAGATGCAAAAATGGCTGATGCCATTAATAAGTCATTTGACATTTGGGGTTGGGAACCAGCTTTTTAGATTTACAATTTGCAGCATGCACATTCCTTAGCCCAGCCCTGAAAAAGTGACCTGTGAATGGAAAGGGAAAAAACATTTTTTGTTAAATGTGATGCATAAACTTATATACACAATAGAAAATGATAGTTACAAAGCAGTTTGCCAGAAAATTCTTCTATTTCCTGACCAAAAACCTATAGTGAAACTGAGGTTCACTAATATAGGAAATGGAATATCCTCCATTCATTTATATAGGCACTGTTGACAACCCAAATCTTCTTAATAGAGGGTATACCAAAAGTCTTAGGAATCTTAAAGCTTATTAAAAATAAAGCTTATAAATTTTAAAGCTGCAACAAGATTTTGCATCATCCTCTACCTTTATATAAGTAGAACTGCGCCCTGTGAGTTGTCATTTTACCTTTCAGACAATTTTCCAATTTCTTTGCTGGTCCTTCCTCTCCCTGCCTCCTAAATTTAGCCATTCTCTAAGACTGTATTCTGTCCTCTTTCCCCCACTTCTTTTCCCCTTATGTTGCTTTCCTATCCTGTCTCTTTCCTTCTCTTCCCTTTCTCTACCTTTTTTAATTCTTTCCTGTCCCATCCTTTTTTCTCCAATCTCTGTGTCTGAATCTTTCCCTCTGTGTTTCTGTCTCTTTCTACCTCTTTGTTTCTCTATTTGTGTCTCTGTCTCTAGTCTGTCTTGCTGTAGTTGTCTCTTACTGACACTCTATCTCTGTTTCTATTTGTTGGTCTTTGTCTCTCTATCTCCCTATATCTGTCTCTCTGTGTATGTCTGTTTCTGTCTGTCTCTCTGATTCCGTATTTTCTTTCTCTTTCTGTCTCTGTTTCTATCTCTCTGTCTCTCTCTATATCTCTCTCTCACTTATGCATCTATTTTATCCATTCTAACAATTTCATATCTGTGGATAATTCCCAGACCTTTATGTTCATTCCCAATCTGTCCTCTTGGTTTACATTTCTACTTTTTTTGCCAGCCACTACACTAGCCCTTCAACCTGTCCAAATCTAAATTCATATCTCATGCAAGAACTACTTTTTCCTCATGACGTCCCTATTTTTTTTTTTCATGGCAACTACCATGCTACATCCAAAACATGATAAAGTCTAATTTATCTTCTTTCCACAAAAATTCTCAAATCTATTACCTTCTTGAAGTTACTACTGTCACTACTCTAATTCAAGTCCTCAATATTTTCCATTTTTGATATTGCAATAATCTGATCAGCTCTTTCCCTCCAGTTCTATCCAACATTTGTTGCCGAGTCATTTTTTCAGTCAAGCCCAACTTTTTGTTATCCCATTTGGGGTTATCTTGGCAAAGACACCGGAGTGGTTTGTCATTTCCTTCTCCAACTCAATTTACAGATGAGGAAACTGAGGCAGGCAGGGTTAAGTGACTTGCTTTAAGTCACATAGCTAGTATTTGAGGCCAGGATGAATCTTCATCTTTTGTCACATTACCCATTGTACCATCTAACTGCCCCATTCCATCCAATAAACCACTGCCAAATTAATTTTCTAATACGTGAACCTAATCATGTTTCCAAACTAGCCAAGGACTTTAATGAATTTTTGTTGCCTGTTAAATTCTGAACTCTTGATCGTAGCATTCATGGCTATAATCCTAATTGCTCTAGCTTTATCTAAGTTTTCCTCTTTATCTATTCTATGCTACAACCCAATTAAACTCTTCCCTCTGTGACTTTGCTCACCCCATTCTCTCCTCCTAGAACACTCCCCACATTAAGCGCTGTCTATTGAAATCCTATTGAAAACACATACATAGGAACATATAGAACATATGTATATGTTCCTATGATTGTGTTGTCTCCCCAACAGAAGGAGAGACAGTTTGTGGTATGTTGGATACTGCTCTGAGCCTGGAATGAGGAATGTTTTCAGGAGTTCAGTTCCAGCCTCAAATACTTACTAGTTATGAGAGCATGCCTCTGATTCCTCAATGGAAATAATAATAAGTTCCCATTGTTTTGTAAAGTAGGGTAATACTATTGAATCTACCATTATGGTTTGTTGTGAGAATCAAAAAGTATTTAGAACAGTCCTGCCATATTGTAGGCACCAAATAAATACTTGATTTCCCCCAATAGAATATAAGCTCCTGAGAAGACATACTTTTTTTTGGGGGGGGGGGTTATCTTTAAATTCCTGACATCTAGTCCAATGTGAGGCACATAGTAGTTATGTAACAAATGCTCCTTTATTGCCTTTATTAACTGATTCTCCCACCCCACCTTTCCCACTCTCAGATTGACTTTCCTGAGGAGCTGAACTATATTTTTTGATTCTTTCTATCCCTTCAAGCATTCAGACTCTACTGCAAAGAGTATAGTTCCAATGGGCCTGCCATGTTGTCTGAAGGTCTAAAAGACTATTTGACAAAGAACTCACATAAGATAGGCATTCAGATAATAATCAGAAGAAGCCATACAAGGACTCCCTAAAGAACTTTGGAAACCTTGGAGACATCCAATGGCACAGGATGAATCAAAGAAGGCTTATGTCTACAAGTAAAACAGAAATGCAGCATCTCAAAATAAACATAAAATATCCAAATTTGGAGATATCCCCCACCCAAAAGGTCATCCGGACTTTTGTGCCTACCCCAGGAGAGCCTTTCTAGAGCTCATATTGTCCAGTTGGAGCTGGAAACAGTGTACAGTGGCCGAGAATCAAGATGTCATTTTGGTCCTCTGCAAAAACAAAGAACAGGGGCAGCTAAGTGGATACAGCACCAGCCCTGGAGTCAGAGGACTTGAGTTCAAATTCAGTCTCATACATTTGACACTAGCTGTGTGATTCTGTCCAAGTCACTGACTCCAGTTACCTTGAAAAAAAAAGACAGATAAAGAAAACTAAGCACAAACAATACCCTTCTCAGTGCCTAGGACAGTGCCTTCCATAAAGTAAATGCTGAATAAATGCTAGTTGAATGAATGAGAGAAATGTATGGATAGAGAGCTGGGGGAATTAATTAGTTAACATCAAGGAAGACATGAGGACTCCTTTCATTTATCTTTAACCTTCTCTCAATGCTTTGAACATAGTAGGCACTTAATAAACATTTGTTCAATTGAATTTAATCTCCTCCTACTAATGGTGAGTAAGAGTGATGACAATATTTTAAAAATCTAATGGACTTTAGAAAACAAAACATTGAAATTTTAAAAGCTTGATTTGATCATTCAAAATCACAAATACACAACAAAGATATCACAATATAAATAGTAACACTAAAATATAAAATCATAAGCAGCAATTTTCCTTTCAGCAAGTGATTGTTATAAATGTGACCTTTTGTCTGCATTTTCTGATTGTGCAAATGTGTACACAAGTACATATGGGGGCATGGGGTGTCAGTTCCAAGAGGTTCAAGAGTCCTCACCAGTGAATGCTGACCCTCCTAACCTTGTGCCCTTGTTACCTAAGGTCAGCTTAACACATTAGAAAAGACCCTGGTCGGTCCTATGACCCCTTTGCTTAAGGTTAACTAATACATCATTAAAAGGGTCATCTTTTAACCAGAAAAAGGCAGATTGCTTCTGTTCGGTTCACATGCTTTCCAGGGCACCCCAGGGGTCCTGGAATTTCTATTGAAAATTCTCTATATCTGAGGAATTATTTTTAAACACCACAATTTTTGTTAATGAGAGAAGAAATGGCTTCTGTAGGAGGCATGAAGTTTGGTTCTGGACACAGGGAATTCGAGGTAAGGACCACACATCCAAGAGAAACTGCCCAGTAGGTAATTGGAGCAATGGAACAGAAGCTCTAGCAAGTGGACAAGACCATGGATCAGTTCCTCAGCTGGGTTAATTATTCATGTGCTTCTGAGAAGACAGAGAGGGGGAGAAAGCTCCTGTCACCTAGTACTTTCCTCTCTCCCCACAGGCATAATTACCCCCCAAGTGGCCCCTGAATTGGAGGGGTGCTGGAGATCTGTCTGTTTTATAATTAATAATGGTGAATTACATCAAATAGGCACCTTTTCTGAAGCCTTTGCTTGGGAAACCCAAATTTCTGGCTAATACACTGTTATAGCTGATCCCTTTATTCTTTGTATTTCTAGTACTTAACACACTGGCTGGCAAATAGCAGTCAATAAATATTGTTGACATGAATACTGGGGTCAGGAGTCAAGACCAACAACCTGGTACAAAGGGACTGGGATATTTGATGTGGACCCCATGTGCAGTTATTTTTTAGCAAATGAACTTCATACTTGAACCATTTAAGAG
This sequence comes from Sminthopsis crassicaudata, assembly GCF_048593235.1. Lineage (NCBI taxonomy): Eukaryota > Metazoa > Chordata > Mammalia > Dasyuromorphia > Dasyuridae > Sminthopsis > Sminthopsis crassicaudata. The sequence continues at coordinate 44,576,473 of NC_133619.1, forward strand.
ACCATTCTTAAGTGTAGATGTTGGACAGTACTTTCTGGGCTTTTTTTTCTTCAATTGTAAAATGAGAGAGTTGGAGTAGCTCTTTCAGCTCCAATCTAGGATACTGTAATCATTTTTCTTTAAATATGAATCCACCCAAATATAAAAACTAAGCCAACATCCCATACTGTTTTCAATCCTCATTCTTCACTCAGCTTCATAGACTGTAGGCTTTTGAAAGTAAATAATATCAATTATTTAATCAATCAATAAATCTTTACTAAGCATCTGTTTTGGATCAATCATTGAGACAAAAGATAGTCCTTGCATCCTCAAGAAGCTTACTATCAAATGGGGAATGCAGCCTGTCAACAAATATATACAAAGCAAAATAGGATTAATGGAATAAAAGAAGGGTTGGGGAAGATTTAATGTAAAAGAGATTTTAGTTGGGACTTTTCAGAAGAAGCCAGGGAAGTTAGGCAAGTAAGGGAGTAGGGAAGCAAAAATGTTCCAGGCTTGGGGAATAGCCAGAGAAAATGCCCAGAGCTGAGAAATGGGGGTCTTGTTCATACAACAGCCAACAAGGTTTCTCTTATGTTTATGATGGATCCTTGATATTTCAAAACCCATAAGATTAAAAATCTTGTTTTAATCCTTAAAATCACCAAATATATGCAACAGGTGTTTTTCCATTAAATAGGGAAATGGAGGAGGGGGATATGAAATGACTCACCATTGGTCATGCTGAGAGTTTGTGCTGGTGCCAGAATTTGAATCCAGATGATCCCCTTCCTTGATTCAGATCCTGCTACCCCCATTCATCCACATGTAAAACAGGAGACACAGATATCTTCTTAACCTTTTTATTATCCTCCAGTAGCGCAGTAGGAGCACACAAACGGGGTGCCCGTTGGGCACCGGGAGGAGGCTAGAGCTGCAGGATCTTTCTCCTGGTAGTTTTCTCCCAGTTGTGGATGCCCCTTAGGAATCTCCTTTAGCCAGGGACCATGAGGCTGGCTCCTCCAGCGGGGGGTGCTCCATTCTAATGAGTCAGGAACCTCTGATTGGAGCAAATAGCAGAGAGGACTGTGCAGGAGATAGAGCCCATGATTTTCTGACAGGGCTCACTGTGACCTGACCTCAAAGAAAGAGGATTAGACTCCTGAATTTAGAGGTCAAGGAAATGTGGGAATTGACAGAGAGACAGAGAAAAGGAAAGAGAGATAGAGGAAAGAAGAGAGAGACAGAGAAAAGGAAAGAGAGAGAGAGAGGAAAGAAGAGAGAGACAGAGAGAGATAGAGAAAGGGAGACAAATACTCACACACAGAGAGACAGAGAGAGAAATCTCTCCCATCCAAGAACTTTACATTCTTCTAGGAGTGGTGTAGCAGGTATATGAGAGTCATAAAACACAGGTTATGATGGGAATAAAGGAAAGATACAAAAAAAAGTTTGCAATAGAAAAAGGATGTTTTAAACTGAAGGAATCAGGAAATGTTTAGTAGGGGAGATGGTAGCTGGGCTAATAATCAATTTCTAAAGTGCTGATTACATAATATAAAAATGTGTAAACAATTCAAATAAGTCAAGTTTACATTGTTAAGGTTTGTTGAATTTTTACAGTAATCATCTAATTTGATCTTTATATTCTTGTTTAGTAGATACCTAAATTATAAAGAAAGACTTATCGGTAAAGAAGTTCACTGACCTGGCTAAGGTCTTATAGTTTATTCAATATCTAAGGCAGGATTTAAACATGTCTTGTTGACATCATTCTATCTGCTACATAACAGTCTGAGACTGGTCATCACATACATGGGGTTTCACTTGATGTCAATATGAGCAGCATAATTTTTAAACAAATAGATTTTTCTGACAATTAAATTTCTGTATTTAATGCCTGAATGTAAAGTTTAAAATATTTATGCCATCTATTTAGGAAGAAGTTCTCTATGGTCCTGAACACCATTAAAAGAATATCTATCTATGCATGCATGTATATATGTGATTGTATATATATATATATATATATATATATATATATATATATATATATATATATATATATATATATATATGGATGCATATATCTATACATATATACATGCATAATATAGATATCATTTCAATATATATTTCCAAGTATATAATACATATATGTATATATTTTTGCTTATATGTATATATGTTTGAAGTAGACATATGTATCTTGCTTATATATAGGTATATATGGATATAAATATACTTCATCTTGCTTATATGTATATAAGTATATAGCTCATTTTATTTATATGTTTATTATCTATGAGATGCTAAATTATATCTCATATTTTATTGATATATTATATATTGCTTATATGTCATTTAGTTATATATTTACATATAATGTATGAATAATACTATGCCATATATAGATTATATATAGACAACCACAATGTAATAAATTATACATAATATATTTATACTATATTTATATAAGGTATATAATACATATATATATATAAATATATAATTTACATGTAATTTATTTATGGAAATATTTATATTAAATATCATGAAAGAGAAGGGAAGTTTTCAGAACATGAGGAAATTAAGACAAATAGAATGATTCATAGAAACTATTTTGTAAATTGTTACATCAGCATGTGGACTATATTAACAGAAACAAGAAAGATAACATGGGCCACATGTTTAGGAATTAATACGCTCAGCAGCAACTCCTAGATGAATTTTGGACAAAATGGTCTAGAGAAGGTTATGGACCTCAAGAAGCTGAAGTGACATAAAATAGAAATGACATTTATTAAGCTGAACCATAGGGTGAAATTTAAGCACTCTGGTTTCTAAATCCTGTTCAAATTTTCAAAGATAAAGGGCAGAAATGGGGATTAGGAGGAAGATTGTTGATGTTTATTGGTTTACATTTTTTAAATTTTATATTGCCAATAAAAAATGAAAATCAGTTCAAGTGAATATTATTAAATTTTACTTTGACAATTAACTTTTTACTCTTTTCCTTAACAAAAAATTTGAAAACCTGCTTTGTCCTTAGATTTTGCTCACTGCAATTGTACTCTATTTCTAACTTAAAAGGTTTATTCTCTTTAGGCCAGTGACCTAATGACAAGTTCAAATGATGAAACTCATTACTGTTTTTGAAAATGGGGACATTTGCCTATCTCTTTTATTCCAGGATCTCTCATTTACCCATTATTCCTCAAAGATTGCTGATGCAATTCAGCCATCCTGCTTGCAAGCAATTTTACTTTAAGATATAATTCATCTGGGTTGGGAGACTTGATCTAATTGAGATGAACAAGTTGCTCCCCAGCTATCTTCTCATCTACCTAATATCTCAAATCCCTCTTGCCAATTTTGTTCCGTCCTTAGATTAAATTTATTCTCTTAGATCACCTAGAAGGCAGAATGAGGTTTACTGGGGGGATATTATTATTGAAGGGGTGAATCTACTACAGATGCAAGAAGGCAATGTGAACAAAAATCAAACAAGATGGGAAGGTTGGGATCATTGTTCTGTGCTGATGGAGACAGAATCAACCTTCATTAGATTCCAGAGTGATTTATGTGTCAAAAAAGCAGTATATCATCCTAATAATTAGAGTTGTCTCTAAATGTAACAACTAACTCAAGAGTTAGTGAGTTTCCCAACTGTGGATTTTTTTCAAATCAGATTTGGATACCTATTTATTAGGACTGGTGTGAAAGAGATTCACATCTAAAATAGAAATCGGAAGACCTGATTTCTGAAGTCCCTTCCAACACCTTTTCAAATTGAAGGTGTAAGTCATCTTCAAAAAAAAATAGGATTTGACTGTCTTCTGTTTTCTCTCATCACTACAGTATTTTCCCCAAGCCATGAGTCCTCTCTTCCTTTATTATTATTCCTATTCCAAGGAGAGCTATTTTTGGAAGAAATGGGAAGGAAGGAAACAAGTATTTATTAATTATCTACTATGTACCAATACTAGGCTAAGCATTTTACAAATATCATCCCATTTGTTCCTCACAAAAAATATTAGCAGTAGGTTCTATTCTAATTTTACTCTTGAGGAAACTGAGGAAGAAGTGACTTAATCAGAGTTACCATCTGGTAAGTATTTGAGGCCACATAGAACCAGAGTCTTCAAAATTCAAAGAATTTTTTGAAAAGAACAAACATTCAAAATTTCAAGGGAAATAACTGGGGAAAATACAAAGTATAATAGATCCAAAACTATATTATAAAGTGACAGTCATCAAAATTATTTGATACTGGCTAAGAACTAGAGTGGTAGATCAAAGGAATAAGTCGGATACACAGACCTAGATATCAATAACTATCATCATCTACTGTTTGATAAACCCAAAGACACAAGCTCCTGGAGTAAAAACTCACTTTTTAACAAAAAATTCTGGGAAAAGTGGAAAATAATATGGCAGAAAGTAGGCACACATCAACATCTCACACTGTGATCTATACTAAGATAAGGTCAAAAGGGGTACATAATTTTATACATAAAGAATGATACCATAAGCAAATTAGGAGAGCAAAAAATAATCTATCTGTCAAATCTTTTGAGAAGAGAAAAATTTATGACCAAACAAGCTTTAGAGAACATTATGAAATGCAAAATTGATAATTTTAATTACATTAAATTAAAAGGGTCTTTAACAAGCTTGAAAATTTAGAAAAAAAGCTTGAAAATTTAGACCAAAGCAATTTTTGAAGAGAAAATTTAAAAAGCAGAAAACTGGGGAATATTTCTGATGATAAAACTGATAAAAAGCCTCATTTCTAAAATATATAGAGAACTGAGTCAAATTCATAAGAATGTAGGTCAAATTGAAACAACTCTGAGGTGCCAGTTCACACTTAGCAGAGTGGTTAATATGACAAATAAAATGACAAATATTGGAGAGGAGGTGGTAAAATTAGAATACTAATACATTATTGCTGAAGTTATCAACTTGTCCAATAATTTTGGAAAGCACTTTAGAACTATACTGTGAAAATCATAGGATTATCTCAATAGATGTAGAATAGATATTTGACAAAATTCAACACCCATTCCTATTAAAAAAACATTTGAGGGTATAGGAATAAGTGGAGTTTTCCTTAAAAATGATCAGGAGCGGCAATCAGGGGCGGAGCCAAGATGGCGGAGAAGAAACACACGACTCAGTGAACGTCCTCACTCCCTCACAACCAATTAGATAAATCAGCCTCAGAATTAGCCCAGGACTGATAGATACCATAAGGACTGGAAGCACGACTTACCAGCTGAAGAGAATCTGGAGTTTCAACAGGAAAGGTCAGTTCTCAGGGGAGGAATAAGAAAGACCAGCACAGACGGTGGGGTAGGGGCACACTGCGCCCATTGCGCTGGGAGGGGCTCTGGGATCAGAGAAGCCACTGAGGTAAAGGAATCTGGCACAGGCTGTTAGCTCTTCTCTGCTAATTATTTAGCAGTTCAGAAGAGAAAGCCAAAATATTTTAAAACTCAAATTAGATTTTCCCCGATCGGGGGGTGACTCAGCTGACTCGGCACCAGGGGGTGTGGCCTCAGCTACCACCTGAGAATAGTTAAGAGATTGACAAGTGGGTGGATACGGCCCAAGGCAACACACACTGCCTAGCATAGCTGGAGGGAGTGGAACTCAGCTCCAGGAAGTCCCAGAGAAGCGGAACCTTTGAACTAGGGACCGCGGTTTCTGGCAGACACTTCCAGTTTGAGCGCAGGGGCTTCTCACGTCACCTGCTACAGACATCCACTCCCCACCCGGACACATAGGCTGGGCTTCGTGCTGTCTTCACTATTCTACGCCCTCGAAGCACAGCAGTGCTAATCACCTCTGAGGCACCTCCAGGGAGGGGGTGGGGAACTCTCTCCCAGAGCTCTCTCTTAGCTCAGGCACAGGAGCCGCTGCATCCATCCGGTCTGGGAGGAAGCTGGTAAAGAAGTAAATAATTTCCTACCCCAGGGACAGACCCCAAAAGATTTTTTTAAGTATGAGCAAAAAAGCTAGAAAAACTATAGATTCCTTCTATACAGAGAAAGAGCGGGTAACCAACCCCGAGGAAGTTAACAGCAGAGAATCAGCAGACAACAACCTAAAGGGGAACGATTCCTGCCCCCCATCACATAACTCTCTCCTAGAAGAAGCTCTTAAAAAATTGAGGGAGATCGAAGAAAAATGGGGAAAAGAAAGGGAAGTTATGATAGAGAATAACAACGTCCTGAAATTGGAGTTGGAAAAAATAAAGAATTCACAGGAGATGCAGGGAAACAAAATTTGTGAATTAGAAAAGGTTAAAAAAACACAGGAAAGTAGGATTTCTGAATTGGAAAAGATAAAAAAGTCTCAAGAAAATAGAATTTCTGAATTGGAAAAAGAAAATAATTCTCAAAAGAAAAAAATTAGGGAAATGGAAAAAAATTCAATAGAGCAAAATAATTCATTTAAAAACGAAATTGGGCATTTACAAAAAGAACTAAAAACTGTGAAAGAAGAAAATAACTCCTTAAAAGTCAGGATGGAACAAATAGAAATGAATGATTCACAGAGAACCCAAGAATCAGTCAAACAAAACAAAAAAAATGAGAAGCTGGAGAACAACGTCAAATACTTACTGGGAAAATCTATAGACCTGGAAAATAGATCTAGGAGAGATAATCTGCGGATTATTGGACTTCCCGAAAACTATGACCAAAAAAAGAGCCTAGATTCTATTTTACAGGAAATTATCAAAGAGAACTGTCCAGAGATAATAGAAACAGAAGGGAAAGTAGATGTGGAAAGAATTCATCGAACTCCTTCTGAAATAGACCCTAAAAAAAGAACACCACGGAATATTGTGGCTAAGCTGCAGAATTACCACACAAAGGAGAAAATCCTGCAAGCAGCTAGAAAAAAACAATTTAAATACCAAGGTGCCACAATAAGGGTCACCCAAGATCTGGCTGCCTCCACATTAAAAGATAGAAGGGCCTGGAACCTGATATTCCGAAAGGCAAAAGATCAAGGACTGCAACCAAGAATGAACTACCCAGCTAAGTTTAGCATCTTTTTCCATGGAAGAAGATGGTCATTCAATGAAACAGAGGAATTCTATATGTTTCTAAGAAAAAAACCAGACTTAAACAAAAAATTTGATCTATATCCACAAGACTGAAGAGAAACAGAAAAAGGTACACAGAACCCTTGAGAACTGTAACTCTGTTGTGGGTATATAAAAAATACTCAAGGATAATTTGATTTTACTGATATAAAAGAAAAAAAGGGGGGTGTAGTAAAGGGAAGGAGGTCGGTTCAGAAAAAGGGGAAGGAGTGATAAAAAGAGGGAAACTACATCCCAGGAAGAGACATAGAAAATACACCATATCTGAGGGAACTTAGTGAGGGGGAGAATCATTGTGTGAATCTTACTCTCATCAGAAGAGGCTCAAAGAGTAAATAATTAACATATTTGTTTTTCAGAGAATTTTCTCTCACCTCATTAAAAGGGGGGAGAGGAAAAGGGGAAAGGAAAAGGAGAATAAGTGAAGGGACTTGGAGGTAGGGGGGAGGGATCCTAAAAAAAAAAAAAAAAAAAAAAAGAGGGAGGGTTGCGCGTCACAAGGGGGGTCTGTAAATTAAATATCGGGGAGGGGGATCAGGGGGGTCAAGGGAAAAAAGTATAATCTGGGGATAATACGATGGCAGGAAATACAGAATTAGTAATTTTAACTGTAAATGTAAATGGGATGAACGATCCCATCAAACGGAGACGGATAGCAGATTGGATCAAAAAGCAGAACCCTACAATATGTTGCCTACAGGAAACACACTTAAAGCAGGGAGATACATACAGAGTAAAGGTAAAAGGTTGGAACAGAGCCTATTATGCTTCAGGTAAAGCCAAAAAAGCAGGGGTAGCTATCCTTATCTCAGATCAAGCAAAAGCAGAAGTAGATCTCGTTAAAAAGATAAGGAAGGAAACTATATCCTGCTGAAAGGTAGCATAAATAATGAAGCCATATCAATACTAAACATATATGCACCAAGTGGTATAGCATCTAACTTTCTAAAGGAAAAGTTAAGAGAACTGCAAGAAGAAATAGACAGTAAAACTATAATAGTGGGAGATCTCAACCTTGCACTCTCAGATTTAGACAAATCAAACCACAAAACAAACAAGAAAGAAATTAAAAAAGTAAATAGAACATTAGAAAAAATAGGTATGATAGACCTTTGGAGAAAACTGAATGGCAATAGGAAGGAATATACTTTCTTCTCAGCAGTTCATGGATCCTATACAAAAATTGACCATATATTAGGACATAAAGATCTCAAAATTAAATGTAGGAAGGCAGAAATAATAAATGCCTTCTTCTCAGATCACAATGCAATAAAAGCTACATTCAGTAAAAAGTTAGGGGTAAATAGACCAAAAAGTAATTGGAAACTGAATAATCTCATCTTAAAGAATGACTGGGTGAAAGAGCAAATTATAGAAACAATTAACAATTTCACCCAAGATAATGATAATGATGAGACATCATATCAAAATCTTTGGGATGCAGCTAAAGCAGTAATAAGGGGAAATTTTATATCTTTAGAGGCTTATTTGAAGAAAATTGAGAAAGAGAAGATTAACGAATTGGGCTTACAACTTGAAAGGCTAGAAAAAGACCAAATTATAAACCCCCAACCAAAAATTAAACTCGAAATACAAAAATTAAAAGGAGAAATCAATAAATTGAAAGTAAAAAAACTATTGAATTAATAAATAAAACCAAGAGTTGGTTTTATGAAAAAGCCAATAAAATAGATAAACCTTTGGTAAATTTGATCAAAAAAAAGAAAGAGGAAAATCAAATTGATAGTCTTACAAATGAAAAGGGGGATCTTTCCACCAATGAAGAGGAAATTAGAGAAATAATAAGGAGTTACTTTGCCCAACTTTATGCCAATAAATTTGATAACTTAAGTGAAATGGATGACTTTCTCCAAAAATATAGGCTCCCTAGATTAACAGAGGAGGAGATAAATTGCTTAAATAGTCCCATTTCAGAAAAAGAAATAGAACAAGCTATTAATCAACTCCCCAGAAAAAAATCCTCAGGGCCAGATGGATTCACATGTGAATTCTACCAAACATTTAAAGAACAATTAGCCCCAATGTTATATAAATTATTTGAAAAAATAGGGGATGAAGGAGTCCTACCAAACTCCTTTTATGACACAGACATGGTACTGATACCTAAACCTGGTAGATCGAAAACTGAGAAAGAAAATTATAGACCAATCTCCTTAATGAATATTGATGCTAAAATCTTAAATAAGATATTAGCAAAAAGACTTCAGAAAATCATCTCTAAGATAATACACTATGATCAAGTAGGATTTATTCCAGGAATGCAGGGCTGGTTTAATATTAGGAAAACTATTAATATAATTGACCATATTAATAATCAAATTAATAAGAACCATATGATCATCTCAATAGATGCAGAAAAAGCATTTGACAAAATCCAACATCCATTCCTACTAAAAACTCTTGAGAGTATAGGAATAAATGGATTATTCCTTAGAATAATCAGGAGTATATATTTAAGACCGTCAGTAAGCATAATATGCAATAGAAATAAACTGCAACCTTTCCCAGTAAGATCAGGAGTGAAACAAGGTTGCCCACTATCACCATTACCATTCAATATAGTACTAGAAACGCTAGCCTCGGCAATAAGAGCCGAGAAAGAGATTCAAGGAATTAGAGTAGGAAATGAGGAAATTAAACTATCACTTTTTGCAGATGACATGATGGTATACTTAGAGAACCCCAAAGACTCTGCTAAAAAGCTACTAGAAATAATTCAAAATTTCAGCAAAGTGGCAGGATACAAAATAAATCCACATAAATCCTCGGCATTTTTATATATCACTAACAAAATGCAACAGCAAGAGATACAAAGAGAAATTCCATTCCAAACAAATGTTGAGAGTATAAAATATTTGGGAATCCATCTACCAAAGAAAAGTCAGGAATTATATGAGAAAAATTACAAAACACTTGCCACAAAAATAAAATCAGATTTAAATAATTGGAAAGACATTCAGTGCTCTTGGATAGGCCGAGCGAATATAATAAAGATGACAATACTCCCCAAACTAATCTATTTATTTAGTGCTATACCAATCAGACTCCCAAGAAACTATTTTAATGACCTAGAAAAAATAACAACAAAATTCATATGGAAGAATAAAAGGTCAAGAATTGCAAGGGAACTAATGAAAAAAAACTCAGAGGAAGGTGGTCTAAATGTACCTGATCTAAAGCTATGTTATATAGCAGCAGTCACCAAAACCATTTGGTATTGGCTAAGAAATAGACCGGTAGATCAGTGGAACAGATTAGATACAAAGGACAAAAAAGGGTACATCTATAGCAATCTAATCTTTGACAAACCCAAAGATTCCAACATTAGGGATAAAAATTCATTATTCGGAAAAAACTGTTGGGAAAACTGGAAATTAGTATGGCAGAAATTAGATATGGATCCACACTTAACACCATATACCAAGATAAGATCAAAATGGGTCCATGATTTAGGCATAAAGAGGGAGATAATAAATAGATTAGAGGAACAGAGGATAATCTACCTCTCAGACTTGTGGAGGAGGAAGGAATTTATGACCAGAGGAGAACTAGAGATCATTATTGATCACAAAATAGAAGATTTTGATTACATCAAACTAAAAAGTTTCTGTACAAATAATACTAATGCAAACAAGATTAGAAGGGAAGTAACAAATTGGGAAAATATTTTTAAAAACAAAGGTTCTGACAAAGGTCTCATTTCCAAAATATATAGAGAACTGACCATAATTTATAAGAAACCAAACCATTCTCCAATTGATAAATGGTCAAAGGATATGAACAGACAATTCTCAGAGGAAGAAATTGAAACTATATCCACTCACATGAAAGAGTGTTCCAAATCACTACTGATCAGAGAAATGCAAATTAAGACCACTCTGAGATACCACTACACACCTGTCAGATTGGCTAAGATGACAGGAACAAATAATGACAAATGTTGGAGGGGATGTGGGGAAATTGGGACACTAATACATTGCTGGTGGAGTTGTGAAAGAATCCAGCCATTCTGGAGAGCAATCTGGAATTATGCCCAAAAAGTTATCAAACTGTGCATACCCTTTGACCCAGCAGCGCTACTACTGGGATTATATCCCAAAGAAATACTAAAGAGCGGAAAGAAACATATATGTGCCAAAATGTTCGTGGCAGCTCTTTTTGTTGTAGCTAGAAACTGGAAGATGAATGGATGTCCATCAGTTGGAGAATGGTTGGGTAAATTGTGGTATATGAAAGTTATGGAATATTATTGCTCAGTAAGAAATGACCAGCAGGAGGAATACAGAGAGGGTTGGAGAGACTTAAATCAACTGATGCTGAGTGAAATGAGCAGAACCAGAAGATCACTGTATACTTCAACAACGATACTGTATGAGGATGTATTCTGATGGAAGTGGAAATCTTCAACATAAAGAAGATCCAACTCACTTCCAGTTGATCAATGATGGACAGAGGTAGATACACCCAGAGAAGAAACACTGGGAGGGGAATGTAAATTGTTAGCACTAATATCTGTCTGCCCAGGTTGCATGTACCTTCGGATTCTAATGTTTATTGTGCAACAAGAAAATGATATTCACACACATGTATTGTACTTAGACTATATTGTAACACATGTAAAATGTATGGTATTGCCTGTCGTCGGGGGGAGGGAATAAGGGAGGGGGGGTAATTTGGAAAAATGAATACAAGGGATAATATTATAAAATATATATATATATATAATAAAAAAAATTAAAAAAAAATATATTAAAAAAAAAATTTTATTATTAAAATTTATGAAAAATAAAAAAAAAAAAAAATTGAGAAAGAGAAGATTAACGAATTGGGCTTACAACTTGAAAGGCTAGAAAAAGACCAAATTATAAACCCCCAACCAAAAATTAAACTCGAAATACAAAAATTAAAAGGAGAAATCAATAAAATTGAAAGTAAAAAAACTATTGAATTAATAAATAAAACCAAGAGTTGGTTTTATGAAAAAGCCAATAAAATAGATAAACCTTTGGTAAATTTGATCAAAAAAAAGAAAGAGGAAAATCAAATTGATAGTCTTACAAATGAAAAGGGGGATCTTTCCACCAATGAAGAGGAAATTAGAGAAATAATAAGGAGTTACTTTGCCCAACTTTATGCCAATAAATTTGATAACTTAAGTGAAATGGATGACTTTCTCCAAAAATATAGGCTCCCTAGATTAACAGAGGAGGAGATAAATTGCTTAAATAGTCCCATTTCAGAAAAAGAAATAGAACAAGCTATTAATCAACTCCCCAGAAAAAAATCCTCAGGGGCCAGATGGATTCACATGTGAATTCTACCAAACATTTAAAGAACAATTAGCCCCAATGTTATATAAATTATTTGAAAAAATAGGGGATGAAGGAGTCCTACCAAACTCCTTTTATGACACAGACATGGTACTGATACCTAAACCTGGGTAGATCGAAAACTGAGAAAGAAAATTATAGACCAATCTCCTTAATGAATATTGATGCTAAAATCTTAAATAAGATATTAGCAAAAAGACTTCAGAAAATCATCTCTAAGATAATACACTATGATCAAGTAGGATTTATTCCAGGAATGCAGGGCTGGTTTAATATTAGGAAAACTATTAATATAATTGACCATATTAATAATCAAATTAATAAGAACCATATGATCATCTCAATAGATGCAGAAAAAGCATTTGACAAAATCCAACATCCATTCCTACTAAAAACTCTTGAGAGTATAGGAATAAATGGATTATTCCTTAGAATAATCAGGAGTATATATTTAAGACCGTCAGTAAGCATAATATGCAATAGAAATAAACTGCAACCTTTCCCAGTAAGATCAGGAGTGAAACAAGGTTGCCCACTATCACCATTACCATTCAATATAGTACTAGAAACGCTAGCCTCGGCAATAAGAGCCGAGAAAGAGATTCAAGGAATTAGAGTAGGAAATGAGGAAATTAAACTATCACTTTTTGCAGATGACATGATGGTATACTTAGAGAACCCCAAAGACTCTGCTAAAAAGCTACTAGAAATAATTCAAAATTTCAGCAAAGTGGCAGGATACAAAATAAATCCACATAAATCCTCGGCATTTTTATATATCACTAACAAAATGCAACAGCAAGAGATACAAAGAGAAATTCCATTCCAAACAAATGTTGAGAGTATAAAATATTTGGGAATCCATCTACCAAAGAAAAGTCAGGAATTATATGAGAAAAATTACAAAACACTTGCCACAAAAATAAAATCAGATTTAAATAATTGGAAAGACATTCAGTGCTCTTGGATAGGGCCGAGCGAATATAATAAAGATGACAATACTCCCCAAACTAATCTATTTATTTAGTGCTATACCAATCAGACTCCCAAGAAACTATTTTAATGACCTAGAAAAAATAACAACAAAATTCATATGGAAGAATAAAAGGTCAAGAATTGCAAGGGAACTAATGAAAAAAAAACTCAGAGGAAGGTGGTCTAAGTGTACCTGATCTAAAGCTATATTATATAGCAGCAGTCACCAAAACCATTTGGTATTGGCTAAGAAATAGACCGGTAGATCAGTGGAACAGATTAGATACAAAGGACAAAAAAGGGTACATCTATAGCAATCTAATCTTTGACAAACCCAAAGATTCCAACATTAGGGATAAAAATTCATTATTCGGAAAAAACTGTTGGGAAAACTGGAAATTAGTATGGCAGAAATTAGATATGGATCCACACTTAACACCATATACCAAGATAAGATCAAAATGGGTCCATGATTTAGGCATAAAGAGGGAGATAATAAATAGATTAGAGGAACAGAGGATAATCTACCTCTCAGATTTGTGGAGGAGGAAGGAATTTATGACCAGAGGAGAACTAGAGATCATTATTGATCACAAAATAGAAGATTTTGATTACATCAAACTAAAAAGTTTCTGTACAAATAATACTAATGCAAACAAGATTAGAAGGGAAGTAACAAATTGGGAAAATATTTTTAAAAACAAAGGTTCTGACAAAGGTCTCATTTCCAAAATATATAGAGAACTGACCATAGTTTATAAGAAACCGAACCATTCTCCAATTGATAAATGGTCAAAGGATATGAACAGACAATTCTCAGAGGAAGAAATTGAAACTATATCCACTCACATGAAAGAGTGTTCCAAATCACTACTGATCAGAGAAATGCAAATTAAGACCACTCTGAGATACCACTACACACCTGTCAGATTGGCTAAGATGACAGGAACAAATAATGACAAATGTTGGAGGGGATGTGGGGAAATTGGGACACTAATACATTGCTGGTGGAGTTGTGAAAGAATCCAGCCATTCTGGAGAGCAATCTGGAATTATGCCCAAAAAGTTATCAAACTGTGCATACCCTTTGACCCAGCAGCGCTACTACTGGGCTTATATCCCAAAGAAATACTAAAGAGCGGAAAGAGACATATATGTGCCAAAATGTTTGTGGCAGCTCTTTTTGTTGTAGCTAGAAACTGGAAGATGAATGGATGTCCATCAGTTGGAGAATGGTTGGGTAAATTGTGGTATATGAAGGTTATGGAATATTATTGCTCGGTAAGAAATGACCAGCAGGAGGAATATAGAGAGGCCTGGAGAGACTTAAATCAACTGATGCTGAGTGAAATGAGCAGAACCAGAAGATCACTGTACACTTCAACAACAATACTGTATGAGGATGTATTCTGATGGAAGTGGAAATCTTCAACATAAAGAAGATCCAACTCACTTCCAGTTGATCAATGATGGACAGAGGTAGCTACACCCAGAGAAGAAACACTGGGAGGGGAATGAAAATTGTTAGCACTAATATCTGTCTGCCCAGGTTGCATGTACCTTCGGATTCTAATGTTTATTGTGCAACAAGAAAATGATATTCGCACACATGTATTGTACCTAGACTATATTGTAACACATGTAAAATGTATGGTATTGCCTGTCGTCGGGGGGAGGGAATAGAGGGAGGGGGGGTAATTTGGAAAAATGAATACAAGGGATAATATTATAAAATATATATATATATAAAAAAAAATAAAAAAAAAATGTGATGCAATCTCCATAAAAAAAAAAAAATGATCAGGAGCATCTATTTAAAATCATCAGCTAGCATCATATATAATGGGGACAAATTAGATATAGTCAATTATGCTCATAGTTTTCCTAATATTTAACCAACCCTGCATTCTTAGTATAAATCCTACTTGGTCATGGTGTATTATCCTGGAGATGACTTGCTGTAATCTCTTTGCTAATATTTTATTCAAGATTTTTGCATCAATATTCATTAGATAAATTCAACTATAATTTTCTTTTATCTGTTTTGATCCTACCTGGTTTCAGTATCAACATCATATTTGTGACATAAGAGGAACTTGGTAGAACTCCTTCTTTCCCTATTTTTTCAAAATGTTGCATGGTATTGGAATTAATTTGGTAGAATTCATTTGTAAATTCAACTACTTCTGGAGATTTTTTCTTAGGGAATTAATAGTTTGTTCTATTTCTTTTTCTAAAATGAAACTATTTCCTCTTCTGTTAATCTGGGCAATCTATATTTTTGTAATTATTCCTCCATTACCCTTAGATTATCAGATTTTTGGCATATTGGTGGAGAAAATATCTCCTAATTATTGCTCTAATTTCTTTTTCATTAGTGGAAAGTTCTCCCTTTTCTTTTTTAATACTAACAATTTGTTTTCCTTCTTTCCTTTTTCTAATCAAATTAACTAAAAGTTTGTCTACTTTGTTGATTTTTTTCATAAAACTAACTCTTAGTTTTATTTATTAATTCAATAGTTTTCTTACTTTTAATTTTATTAATCTCCCCTTTAATTTTCAGAATTTCAAATTTGGTATTTAATTGGGGATTTTAAATTTGTTCTTTTTCTAGCTTTTTTAGTTGAAAACCCAATTCACTGATTTTCTCTTTCTCTATTTTATGCAATTAAACATCAGAGATATAAAATTTCCCCTAATAACCACTTTTGTTGCATCCCACAAATTTTGGTATGTTGTCTCATTATTGTAATTTTCTTGAATGAAATTACTGATTGTATCTATGATTTGTTGTTTCACCCACTCATTCTTTAAGGTTAGATTATTTAATTTACTATTAATTTTTGGTCTATTTCCCCCTGGCCTTTTATTGCATGTAATTTTTATTGCATCATGATCTGAAAAAAATGCAATTATTGTTTATGCCTTTCTGCATTTGATTTTGAGGTTTTTAATGCCCTAATATATGGTCAATTTTTGGATAGATTCCATATACTGCAGAGAAAAAAGTGTATTACTTCCTGTCTCCATTTATTTTTTTCCAAAGATCTATCATACCTAACTTGTCTTGGATTCTATTTCTTTCTTAACTTATTTCTTATTTATTTTGTGGTTTGATTTATGTAGTTCTGAGAGAGCAAGATTGAGATCCCCTACTCGTATAGTTTTGCTGTCTACTTCTTCTTGAAGCTCTTTTAAGTTCTCTCCTAGGAATTTGGATGCTAAACCACTTTGTGCATGTATATTTAGTATTAATATTACTTCATTATGTATGCGTACCTTTAAATAGGATATAGTTTCCTTTCTTAACTCTTTTAATTTGATCAATTTTTGCTTTTGCTTGACCTGAGACCAGAATTGCTATCCCTGCTATTTTTTTTTTTTTGCTTCAGCTAAAGCATAATAGATTCTGCTTCAGCCTTTTACCTTTACTCTAAATGTATCACTCTGCTTTAAATGTGTTTCCTATAAACAACAAATTGCAGGATTCTGGCTTTTTAATCCAGACAGGAAATCCAATAATTCTTAGATTGTCTCTCCTTGATCTATTTTCCAGATCAGTTATTTTTCTAATAAGTTATTTTACATTTTTTTCTTTTTTTCATTTTGTTTTTGATTTTTTGATTGATTCTTGAAGTCTCATTTTGTCATTCACTTCTATTTGTTCAATTCTAATTTTTAGTGAATTACTTTTTCAATTAACTTTTTTATCTCCTTTTATATTTGGCCAATTGAACTTTTAAATGAGGTGTTGTGTTCATTGCATTTTTTTTTCCATTTCACAAATTCTGTTTTTCAATGAATTGGGTTTTTTTTAATATCTATTTTGTAAGGAGTTATATGCTTTTTCCATTTCATTAAATCTATTTTAAGGTGTTTTCTTCAGATAATTTCTGTTTTTCCCTTTCAAAATTCTCTTGCAAAATTCTCATTTCCTTTTCCCATGTTTTCTAACTCTCTTTTAAAATCCTTTTGGAATTCTTCCAAAGAGAGCCTTATGAAATGGGGACCAACTCATTTCACTCCTTGGACTTTATCTGGAAATGATTTGCTTTTAGGATCCTCAGGGTTTGAAATCTATTCTTCTCTTTCTCTATAAAAGCTATCTATGGTCAGAGTTCTTTTTTGCTTTTTTTGCTCATTTTTAAAAGGTTTAGGTCTGCTCTTAAGACAAAGGGATGACAGCTCCTTCAGGTTGCCCTGGGGTTGGTGCTGCTGACTGACTTCCAGTTCTGGGTAAGTATGGCCAGGCCCCAAGGTTTTTCTGGGGTTTAGAGGCTCACTATTTGCCTTTTGTGTTTGCTTTCTGTGTCTCACATCTAATTTTCTGATCCACTACAATAACCAGGACACAGTAGTCTAAGAGCCTCTCATATATTCCCTACTGTGTGATTTCACAAAGTCCTGGCTCCCTGCCCCAGGCTCCTCTCCTCCTGTCTGATTGAAACATATCTTTTTTGAAATTCTTCCAAAGTATCTTTTTCTGGAAATTTGTTACCCTCCAAATATTTGTGGATTTTGTTCATAGGCTTGATCTGATGTTGATCTGAGATACACTAGGAGGAGCTCTATCCCTTGGCTCCACCCATATGCCTATATTTTGAAAATAAAATTCTTTTAAAATAGAATATATACTATTTTAACATATTTACCAATGTATGGGACTATCTTCCATCTAGCATGTCTTCAACTACACTAGTTTTCTATTAAATCTTTAACATTAGGCCATTGAACTAGATTTTTGAAGGAATCAAGTCAATCAACACTTGTAAAAGTTTCTTAATTATCCGTTTCATTTTCTTTTATTCCCTTAAATAACCTCAAAGCCTTTGTTTAAAAGGTTGCTCTGATAAGAAGAAATCATTTTGTATTGCAGCCCTCATTCTATAATCCTAAACAATACTCCATTTATATCATTGTCAAATTTCTATTTCTTGTAAAAAAAAAAAAAACAGAAAAAGTTGTTGAATGCAATTCTTGTCTTTTTCTTTTCTTTTTTAATTTGTTTTTATTAAATTTTAATTTACAGAATAAGACATTTTCATTACATAATATGAAAGGTTGCTATTAAACAGCAAACTATTATTATAACTTGATATTCCTTTTAAATATCTAATAAAGTCATATAAAATTTGTTCTTTTTTTCCTTCCCCTCTGACCTAGAGATGGCTATATTAGACACAAATACACGCACGTATATGTAAACTCATTCTATATATACTTCTGGATGTTCTATATATGCTTGCTCTGGATGCAGATAGTGTATTCCTTCATAATGTTTTGCAGTTAATTTGTATATTTATAATGAAGAACAAAATGAGCAGAACTAAGAGAAGATTGTCTATAGTAACAGTAATATTATATTAAGAACAACTTTGAGCAAATAAGTCATTTTGACTATTATAAACACCTGCATGTTTTATGTAACTATAATGTAACTTCAGATATTCTAGAATCATATTCTCTGTTAGAGTTGTTAAGACCACATTCATATCATACAATTACATCAAATTTTTTTCTAACATAATAACAATCCTTTTTTTAAAAGCTGGTAGTATTTCTATCTGAAGTATTCTTCCTTTTGACATTTTTCTTAAGCACTCTGAAAAAAAATAGTATAATTTTGGTAATGTGGTATACATCCTCACAGAACAATAGGCAAGTGCAAACTAACAGAACAGTGTCATGTTACAAACCCTTGACATGTTCACACATGTCACATTAATTGAATTTTGAGTCAAATTAAATGTGACCCAGTGCCATTTTACAATTCACACTAAATTTCACATTATTTGCATTTGCATGACTTATGATCTAGCTGTATAGTATTTCCAGGAAATGTTTCATTATTTAAAAAACAACAAACTGGTTTTTCTATCAGCATTGGTATCCACTTCACAGAAAGTAGTTATGTGTATGTTTATATATATGTGTGTGTGTGTGTGTGTGTGTGCATTATGCATGTACGTATGTGTGTATTTGCTATTGTTTGTTTGTTTTGGACTAGACTTGTGTTTTCATCAGTCCAGAGTTACTCCCATTGAAAAACTCCCTCTAATCCATATAGACCACTATGTGAGTAAATGAATGAAATAATGAATAAATAGGTGAGCAAAAAGCATTTATTAAGTACTATCTATGTATAAAACATTGTACTAATTATAGTGCTGGTATTTTGTAGGCATTAAATAGATATTTATGGATTTGACTATATCAAGTTGTCAGGATTTAAATATAAGATCGAGTAGCTCAGATGTTGGAAGATTCAGATACAAATCACTGAAAAGTCCCCATGATCTTTAGGGTGCAGCAGCAAAGCAAATAATAATTGTTTTGTTTTGTTTTGTTTTTTAGTGTTGTTCTCATTGAGAAAACCACACTTAGTGCTGATGAACCATGTGATAATGTCAAGGACATTGGTGGTAAGAACTTCTCTTTCAAGTCTTCAGTAGCTGGGGCTTATAAGATAATGGGGTCTACAGAGCCCCTAAAGGAGCTATCATATTGCATCTTCACAAAGGTTGGGTGGAGATGGTCCAAAACCCTGAACCCAAGTGATCTAGTCATAATATTATCTTCCAAAACATCAACAAGGCTTGAATTCATCCCCTCATCCACTGGGGTCTCTAAAGAGCTAGTGGGTTAGGTGGTAGGCTGGTATATTCTGCTTTATATCTTTCCCTTTATATCAACCCCCTTGGATGACCTTGCTGATCCAGCTGGGAAGGCTTGCCTCCACTATTGTTGGCAGTTGGTTAGTTGCTAGAGATGACTCACATCTCTTTCCCAAGGTTTGTTCCCCTAAATGATGGTTCTGGGGGATAAGCTCGGCTGCTTGGAAACATATACTCTTAAAGTTACCTGGGAAACTGAAAAGTTAACTGTCTTGTCCAGAAGCACAGAGTTGAACCCAAGATTTCTTCAGCATCAATTCTCTATCCAAGAAATCAATTCATATTACTACAATTAAAAATTGTACTTTGCTTATTAGTGAAGTTTTTTGATTCACTTTTAGAACTAGGCCAGCCACATTCCCCCTAGAATAGAAGGAGAGGAGGGTATGTTTTCTCTAATGATATTTACTCCCATTCTAATATATTCTCCCCATTTTAGCCATCAGTAATTAATATTCTAGGTCCATTTAATCAGTTAACATCAATTTCAAAGTGATATTTACTTTGGAGATACAGCAAGAACAAAAGTGCAAACATTTCACACCATATTTTCCTATGCCATTTCACTCCCTGATAATTTAATCTATAATATTCATTCTACAAGTTTACTTTCAAATACATCATGGATATTGAACTATCTTCAGTTATCTCTAGGCAGGTCCTTCTACCAGTGCCTTGATCCTGGAGCAGCTGGCCACAAAACCTGGCATAAATTCTGGTCCTGGGCCTCCTGGTAGCTCCCTCTCTTGCCATTTTGAATTATAAGGTTGTAACTACCTCCAATCTCCTTAATTAAAAATAACAGGAAAATATAGACAAGACAGAATGAAAAGAAATAACAAGGCTATGTGGTTTCCATCTTATGCTAGCTTTGGGTAAAAGAGGGTCCATGGAATACCAGCACCCAAAGGCAAATGGCAGCTCATCCTTCTACAAAGCTGAATAACCAGAAAAGGGTCAATCAGCAATTCTCCTTCCCAATGGTTAGCATCTTGGAGCAGTGGCAGAATTTCTGCTTTTTTGTCTTCTGATGAGAATGGTTTTCTGCATGGGGTTAACATTATAAACTCAAAATTACTTATAGACAAAAAGGTCTTATAAACAAACAGGATAACTTCTACATCTATCACCCATCTCTTCAAAAAAATGATATGGAACATCCATACAATGCAAACTAACCCACTTTCTTCCATGAAATGTCATCTCGGTTTTTCTAAGACTTCTGAACTGTATGTTGTCTTGGAATATCCTCGGAGGGCTCTGTTAATGATAAGATGACAAAATAAAACCCCAAATTCTTTCAAAGAACAGGAAGAAAGATTATAGGGTAGAAATGCTATTCAAACTTTGTTTTCTTCACCTGTAACTTATGGTCTCATTCTCAGAAAGTATTCTGACTTCCAAAGTTTGTTCTGCCCTTGGTACCAAAGCATCCCCTAATCAGAAATCAGAGTACTTCCATTATGCTCCATCATGGCATTCCAGAAGCAGATGTTCCAAGTCTTTTCCAAGAAGGAGATAGCATTACACCTACCCAAACACACCTTGCATTAATTATGGTGCAGGACAATGCCTTACTGTAACCTAGATTTCTAGAATCATATATAATCAAATTCTCCAAAAACGGAAAACATATGCTACTGCTCACTATGTGAGTTTATTTCACTTTTGTGAATATCTGAAAATATTCAAATCAAAAATCATTTATTAAATACCGTGCCAGATACTTTGTGGGCATTGTGATCCAAAGACACTAATTTAGGATATTGATGGCTACAAAAATCATGTACTCTCTTCACTTAGAATTTGAAAAATTGGGCATATATGCAAGGTCTTTTAAAGATTGATTCAGACTGGGACCAATTAAAGTAATATATCATACAGTTATGTTAATCAACTATGATCTCTGTGAGAGTAACCTAGAATTTAGGTATCATTTTATAGTGAATTTGTTGAGCCCAATTTTAGCCAATGTCTGATAGATCCACCTATCCCTAGCCCAAAATGGTGTGTAGTAATGGGAGAGAGGGCAGGAAAAGAAAAAGAGAATATAAAGTGATATGAAGCATATAATCAAAATCAATCTGCTGAAATCAATTATGGTTAATCAATAGTCACTTATTAGGTATTTTATATGGTGGTCACTGTCCTGGGATATGAGAATATAAATGCAAAAATGAAGCTTTCTCTGTCCTGAATAATGCAATAATCAATGCACACAGATTATATTCAAAATAAACACCAGATAATTTGGGAGAAGGAAGAGGAGCTAGAAGCTGAAGAGATCAAAGAACTCTTTCTGTAGATGTGAGGGAGTTAAAGTAGAAATGAAGAAATTGAGGGAATTAAGACAGCAAATGATAGTGAGAAATAAGTGATTCTATCTTGTGACTCTCTTCTAGATTTAGCTTAATTCCCTTTCTATTCTATTCTAATTCTGTGAGTCCTATGAGAAAACCTTTTTCAGTTGTGGGAAATAGGAGAAAGTCTTACTTTATTGCTTGTACAACTAGGAAACTAGACCTCCTTCCCCTGTTATTTAGAGATCCTTAACCAAGGATCCAGGCCATGATGAACAGAAACCCAGTCAAACCCAAAGATTGATTGAAGGAATCGAGATTATAAATCTTGAGCAACTTTTGAAAACTGGCCCGTCTCCATGTTTCCTTGATTGTTTACAGATACTGGTAAGATATCTCTTTTTCTGAATTCAAGAAATTCCACTTGTTTGTTCTCCCCCTTTTAACTTGGAAGTTCCTTAATCTTTCATCCAAATTAAATATCAAATTATGTAATGCATTTTTTTCTTTTTAATTAATTGGTTTTATTTGGTTAATTATTTTTAGTGTATCAAAATCTTTCTTTCCCTTTTTGAGAGTCCAGGTCTAAGCTGAGGAGATCTTGCCCTTCTTTATTATGCAGTTGACATGCATGGCTTAATAAATCAATATGCTCAGAAGATTGAACCTTTGTTTTCCTCAATCATTTCATCTTTTACCTGCCACAGAAGATAGAGCTGGATCTGTCTCACAGAAAACAAGGGATTCCAACAGGTACAAGCAAGAGGGCAATGAGATACTCTGATAGGGGGCATTGACTGACTTAAGATCAGTCAGTCCGACTTCTGAAAGACCTTATGCTCAATACACCTCTTTATCAGGCACTCCAAACTGGATTTGTTGTTTTGACATAAAATCATTCATTTTATTAGGCAGTAGAAAGTGGGAGAAGAAGGTTTTGTTTTACATAATAGACTTGCAGCTGATGGGAAATGGAATTATTAATTTTCAATCAAGACCAGAATAAGTATCATACTGGAAATTATCTTTTTTAAAGTAATTGTTTCCTACTTTCTTCTTTACTTCTACTGATTTCTACTAACACCACATGTCAGTAGGAGAGATTCTCTACAATCTGAATAATGAGTCAGCATTTTGTCTTGGGAAACTGGAGAAAATTTGGTTATGCTTCTAAATAATCTTCGTACACAATTTGCCAAGGTGTGAAGAAATTGACATTCTAAATTTATAAATGTTCCTTAGATTATAGATCTTTTCCATGGCATACATCATTGGATGAGGATTGTTTTGAATTTTACTTTTGTGTCCTGAACACATTTATTACACAGGGATTCGCATATAGTAGTCCCTTCATAATGTTTGTTGAACTGGATCCTATTAAATATTCTTTTGCCATCGTCTTTTTTCCCTACTCCTAAATGTCAAAAACCAGGTAGCTGGATCACAAAGAAGTCTGAGCTGATTAAGATAAAAATCCTTGTCTATAATTTTTTTTCTTTTGTTTTCCCTCCCCACCCCCAATAGCTGAGTTGGGAATCTAACCTTCCCAAAATGACTGTGCACTGTCAAAATGAGACACTTTAATTTAAATAATAAATAAGCTCCGCATTTTACCTTTAGCTCTGCTTCCCACAAAACATTTGCACCTGGCCTGGTTTCCAGGATGTTTGTGACACCATCCACGAGTACAGTGTAGGATTGTCCTTGATTTATTAAAGTAATGAATTAGTTTTATTGTAAGTGATTAAATGTATTTTACTTTTTAAGGCACAAGAAGTAGAAAAGAAGAGCATCGTTACCATCTGAAAATAACTAGAAAGATAAGTTCATTAACTTGCCTACACTTGCGCATCATAAAAACCTTGTTAAAAATTACTCCCTAGCCTGCTGTATTAGCTTCTTTATGAGGTAATTTCTCCAGACAGTAATAAGATTTTTCTTTTACTCTCTAGTGCATATTAAACCCACTAATCTTCTTTTATAAACTATAGTTTCAGCCACTTTCTCGATTTACTCACTTTAAAGATACACTCCTATTAATATTAAAGGTAGCAAATGCAGATATGAACTTTGTAAAACATTCTCTGGGATTTACGACATAATCTTTCTCCCTCCCTCTTTTACTCCCTCCCTCCTTTTTTCCTCTTTTTTTCTATGTCTGTCTTTCTGTCTGTCTCTGTCTCTGTAACTCTATCTCTCTCTGTCTGTCTGTCTGCTTCTCTCTTTCTGTCTCTATCTTTCTCTGTCTCTCTGTGTTTGTCTCTGTCTCTGTCTCTCTGTATTTGTGTGTTTCTTTGTCTCTGTCTCTCTTTTTGTCTGTACCTATCCATCTCTGTCTATATCTCTGTCTCTCTCTGCCTCTCTGTGTATGTCTATGTGTCTGTCTGTCTGTCTGTCTGTCTCTCTCTCTCTCTCTCTCTCTCTCTCTCTCTCTCTCTCTCTCTCTCTCTCTCTCTCTGTCTCTGTCTCTCTCTCATCCTTACATTACAGTAGATAGCAATAGCATAAAAGGGACAAACCAGCAGCAAAAATCAACTATGTTTCTTGATCAACCACATGAACCAGGTCTTCCTAGAATCCATTTCCTAACCCATCCATTACATAAATGAATTGTTGACACATTTTCTACTTCAGATAAACATGGGCTGGGAAGACTCAGTTCATTGAGATTTTTAAAAAATACTGTTTTCACAGGAGCTAAGCAGATGTTATGAATTGATGGATTTGGAATAGAGATGATTTGGGGAAAAACTATCTGGTAACCATTTCTACTTGTGGTCACACCATCAAGCAGCAAGATAGTCTTCTACAAGTATCTAACTAGATTCAAAATTAAACATTTCAGAAATTGAAGCTCAAATAGTTTGATAATGTCCTTTTAAAATGCTTTTTAAAAATCTCTAAATTGTCTAATATTTATTTGACAGAATCATAAGTCCAGATTAAGAATGAACAATGCTAATATTCCATTTTTGGCTTTATATAAAGTTATTATTATATTTCCCTCTTCATATTCAAAGTCTAACAACAAATTCTTTTCCACCATTTGATTCTATGACTGTGTCTACAAAACCAAGTTTAAATGAAAAATTCCAATACATACCAGGGCCATCCAGCTCTTCCTGAGGATTGTGTGATGCTATGGGAAGAGCACTGCTTAGGAGACTGGCTTCAAATCCTCACTGCCGCTTATTTCTTCTGTTATTTTGGGAAAGACACTTTAACTTTTGGAACTTCATATTCTTCTATAAAAATGGGATATAAAATTAAATGGATTTTTAGATTCTTTTTAACTCAAGTCTATGTTCCTTTTATTGAATGACAGGAAAACTGAGAATACAAAAATAGCTTTTTTTCCCTTCTTCTATTCTGGTTGCTTGAATGAATTTCATTGGCTCAATACTAATAATTTT
This sequence comes from Sminthopsis crassicaudata, assembly GCF_048593235.1. Taxonomy (NCBI): domain Eukaryota; kingdom Metazoa; phylum Chordata; class Mammalia; order Dasyuromorphia; family Dasyuridae; genus Sminthopsis; species Sminthopsis crassicaudata. The sequence goes on from NC_133619.1 coordinate 44,602,288, forward strand.
GCCAGGATGACTGTGCAAGTTTCCATTTGCATTTGTGAGACCCAATTGCAATATCATGTATCAGTAATTTCAAGAAAATTGAAAGACAAAATAATCTCCTCTTACAGATGGACTCATTTGAGACTCTCTGCTATGTCTTATATTTATTCAATCCAGTGATATAGTGGACTAAACCTCAGATTTGGAGGCAGAGGACCTGGGTTTGAATTACAGCTTTGCCACTTACTGCCTATGTGACCTTTGGCAAGTTTTTTAATATCTCTAGAATTCACTGTTAGTATCTAAAAATCAGTGCACTTGACCCCTAAGGTCTGTGCCAGCCCTAAATATATGTTGTTGTAAAGGAAAGAAATTAGTCTGTAAGCAAGAATAATATCAAAAGAAAAGAAAAAAATAGAAATTACCAAGAAATGTTCTCTTTCACACTTTTTTCATTACTCTCTAATTTCTTATTACAGTTGAGAACTCATAATTATACTTTTGAAAATGCTATTATCATTTACTTTATTGAGTTATTAAACTCTGTCTGCTATTTACATAAGTTAGGAAATATCATTGCTAAATAAAATAAAATGACACTAGTAATCATGGAATCAAATAAATCCATGTTGTCCTTCTGCAAAATTGCTTTTTGGAAGTTTTGAACTTAAGGAAGAAATTTCAAGATATTGAAAATTGAATGTATCAGGGCAAATATTTGACCAACTTGCTTTTTTATTATCAGAAGCACCTTAAAAGTTGCCAAGACATACTTTTCCTTTCTAATAAAGATAGAGCCAAGTTGTCTTGCTTCCTGTTTCCTATACAAAGCATTTTATTTCTCACCTCCCTATTTTTGCATAAGCTGTCCCCATGCCTGGAATCTATACTCTACCCCTCACTCCTATAACTTTCTTTTTAATGTCTAGGTCTTTTCAAAATTAAACTGAAATGTCACTTTTATTAGGACCATTTTCAAACCTGCTACTTGGTAATGATCTCCACCAACCTACACAAATTACTTATCTGGATAAAGGTTATATTCTTCCACCTCTAACATCATCCCTAGGAAAATATAAACATCTGAAGACAGGACAATCTTCCTTATTAAGTTTGTATTGTACTGTGACTGGCGCATAGTTTATTAATAAAGAAGCAGTAGCATAAAATTTTCCCACATTTTTCATATTAATCTTATGAGTTTTCATGTTCTCAGGCTTAACAAATTATTCCATTATTCCATTTCTCATATTCCATTTTCATTCCTCTTTTGTCTTGGTCTTCAGTTTAATTCCCCCATCTTTCAAATCCCATAGACTTTCTCTACTACCAGGTGTCTAAGTCTGCAATATTTAGAGTTCTCTCTGGTGAGATTTCTGGATCTTCAGAAGATTTCCTTGAACATGGTCATTTCTTTCTTTAAACAACTTCTGTATCTCTTTCATATTCTCTCTTACTATGTAGATCATATTCTTCCATGGTCCAAGTGAGTCATGCTTCTTATTGTTGATGATTTCCTTACCTTGCCCTTGTTGTCTAATCATATCTTATAAACTCACTTCTAAAACGATCATTTAATCTTATTTCCTTCATCATTCTTGACCAATGCAGTACTTCCAGTCACTTTTCCTATAATCGCCATCACTCTATAAGTTCTATGAAAGTGGAACAATGAATTGACTGCTAACTCTAGTACTTTCTTTAATCTCATTCCCAGGCTTTGTTCTTATCCTATCTTCCAACCAATGCTTTTGAAGATCAGCTTCTTCCAGTCTGAAATGGTATTAATCTCTCCTTGTAAACAATAAGCTTTCATAATATGGATTTGCATCTCAAAAATTGATGCGGGTAATTCCATGGCAACAGCTTATCCTTCCCATGGGACCACAAGGAAAGTTGACTGCTATAGCAAGGGGTGAGACTTGATAAAATAATAGTCTCAGAAAGAAATCCAAAGAAGTTCTAATGAGTGTTACATGACAATCAAAAATTAGAAAAGATCATCACCATTGAGTCTGTCAGTCAGGAAACATTAAGTGTCTGAAATACCCAACACTTAGCTAAAACAAAAATCAAATGGCTCTTACCCTCAATGAGCTCTAATTCTTTTGAAAATTAAGAATCCAACAAATACATAGACAAGTAAAAATACATTGTGTGAAGTGAATTCTAGAGAGAAGATGAGAATATTAATGTCTGCAGAAATATTGAGAGGCTTCCTATGAGAGCTACAATCTCAAGCCAACTCTTAAAGGAGATTGAGATGTGGTACTAAGAAAAAATAATATTCCAGGGGCCAGCTAGGTGGTGCAGTAGATAGAACACCAGGCCTGAAGTCAGGAAGAACTGAGTTCAAATTCAGCCTCAGACACTTAATATTTCTAGCTGTGTGACCCTGGGCAAGTCACTTAACCCCCATTGCCTCAGCAAAAAAAAAGAAAAAAAATAATATTCCAGGTGAGAACAGTGTGCACCAAAGCCTAGAAGCAGGAAATAGAATGGTCTGTGTACAGGAAAAACTAATAGGCCAGTTTGACTGCAGGATAAAATTTGGAAGGAATATAATATAAAATTACATAATCTTTCTGAGCTTCAGAAGTAGGATTAGGTGATCTTTTAGAGTTATTTGGAGTTCTAAAGTTGCCCAATTTTAAATTATACTGTGCCATCTTAGAGTCAAAATACAAAGCAAAAGATAGATTCTTAAGTCAATAATACATGCATTTCATGCATTTATATGCTAAATGCATTATGCATTACTTATATGCTTAAGATAGAGACAGAAGGTCATAGAGGATAGAAGACTGGGTTCAGAGTCTCCATCATGGTCTCCATTATAGTAAAATAGGAAGAGTTTTAGAGCTATGATAAGAGCTGAATTCAAGTTCTCTCTCTTGATTATCATTAGTAATATGAATTTAGGAGATTTCTTTAACCTCTGTATGCCCCAAGTAACTCCTCACTTACTTAAGAGGATTGTTGGAAGGCAATTGGACAGAATGCTAGGTCTAGAGATAGAAAGACCTGAGCTCAAAGTTCACTTACAAGCTGTGTGAACAAATGTCATTTAATCTCTGTTTGCCTCAGTTTCTTTATCTGTAAAATGAGAATAATAATAATATTACCCAAAGGTATTGAGAGGATCAAATGATATAATTGCAAATACTTAGTGCAATGCCTGGTGGGTGATAAGTGCTACATAAAGTTATCGCTTATCATTATTATATCTGCCATCTGTTTGAGGAGAGATTTCTCATGCAGGAATCTGGGTAACTCCCCACAACAGTGAAGTCACTGATCCTTCCTCTCCAAGTATATTCTGTTGGGACAAAGATGAGACAGAGACAGAGAGCGGGACGGGGGGGGGGTGAAGAAAGATAAATGAGAGAGAAGAGAGAGACAGAGACACAGAGAGAGAGACAGACAGAGACACAGAGAGAGACAAAGAGACAGACAGACAGAGACAGACAGAGAGACAGACAGACAGACAGAGACAGAGAGAGACAGAGAGAGACAGAGAGAGAGAGAGAGAGAGAGAGAGAGAGACAGAGAGACAGAGAGACAGAGAGACAGAGAGAGACAGACAGAGAGAGAGAGAGACAAAGAGACAGACACACAGAGAGAGACAGACACAGAGAGAAAAGAGAGAGAGAGCATTCCAGGCAAGTAAAGCAGCCTCTGCAAAGACTAGGATGAAGGATGGAATGTCAGACAAAACTACAATTGATTTAAATCTGTCTTGCCTTTTTAAAGACAAAGTTATTGGACTTCATCAATGTGACCTGTTTCTTTTTCAATGTTCATGTTTCTCCTAATGACAGATGGGCATATTGGTCTGTTATACTGCTTACCCACAGATTTAACTGTACATGACATTTGAGAAAAGATATGCTACAATAATCAAAGGATTGACTCCATGATTGAAAATATGCTTTTTATCTTAGCTTGCTACTCCCTATTTGAGGGTACAATTGTTGGGGAGAGCCCAGAAAGAGTCTATGACCACATTAGAGCCTTGCATCCACTAGTTACATTTGCCTACCACATTAAAGGTGCCCTTTTTAGTTGAGTGTTTTATTCTGGAATTTTTGAAGGATACATGATGCCAAACAGAATATTTATAACAAACCTTTCAAGGTTCATCCTCATCTATTTTCACCCTCAAAGGTCATTTCATAAAAGAGATCAAAAGGCAGCTCATTCCAGGCCAGCTCTGCAGGTGGTCAGAGGCAGATTAAGTACTAACAGAATACTGAAAAAATACAAATCTGGATGACTTGTTTTATACAGTTCTATAAAATAGTGTCTTCATTACAACACAACATAATTACATATATGAAGTAGTTTAATTATAAATGATATAATGAAAAAGCATTAAAAATGATCAGGAAGAAAACTTACCAAATGGGCTTTCCGTGCATCTCTTTAGCTCATTACTAAGGACATCTGACTCCTTCACGGGTTTAATGTATATTCAGCAGCCCAACAGGACAAGATGGCCCCATCCTGCCCAGGGAATGGTTTTGTTCAGGCAGATGTTCTTTAGAAGAATGAGCACTTTAAGTCACGCTGGCTTCTTGTGTTTCTACTTTCACATGGCTGTTCCAAGTTCCTTCCATATGACTACTCTAGTCAACCAATGCCAGTTGCCTTTAGCCAGAATAAAATATTATTTCCTATGTTTAGCTTTTAAAATTGCATAAAACCTGGTACCATTGTGCTTTTCCAGAACTTTTGGAGATCGTTCCACTTCCTGCACCTGGTGATCCAGCCAATTGGGCTTCTCTATATTCATTCAAAAGTCATCTCCAATCTCCATGTCTTTCCATTGACTATTACCTTGTCCAAAATGAATTCCCTTATTATCACTACTTTACAGAGTGATTCTCTTCCATTTAAGATGTAGTTCAGATACAGTCTTCTGTTTATATTTTCTTGATTCCCTCACTAATGTAATCCCTCTCATAATGTCTTGTATTTAACTGTTCCATATTGTCTATATTTATTTATTAACCTTGTAGTCGCATTGTATATGTTTTATATGTGCTTGTCCCTCACATTAGAATGTAGTAAATTCTTTGTGAATAGGGATCATTTTTGTGCTTGTATTTCTAACACCTTGCATAAGTGATCTTTCATACATATTTCTTGGTTTCATAGATTCATATTTGTTGATTTATAAATTCATTGATTTCCTTTCTAAATAAACAGAAAGACAGAAAGCTCTTCACTGTGTAATTGACCATTAGTTGAATAATAGTATTGTGAGGAATCCTCTTTTTCTCAGAATTGGTGAGGAAAAGCATTTTCACCTGAAGTTGAATATATTACAGCATTGGAATAGAGTAAATAAAAAAGGGGAGAGAAAGAAGAAAGGGTTGGTAAATATTCTCATTTCTGAGTTTAAAAAAAAATGACAAAAGGGATCCTTTTCTCATAAATGACAAAGAAACATCTCCAGGGGAGGAAATGGTATTTTATTTTCCTTAAATGCAGAGGAAATATCAATGCTATTAAAATGTTGGAGTTTTAAAAATAAAACTCAACCTTTTATCCTTGCTGAATTTCCGAGGTGGTTAAAAACATGAAATAATGTAAATAATACAATTGTTATTATAACGATAACTAGCACAATGCTCCATCCACAGAAGTCTTAGTAATTGTTGACTTACTATCAAGCAACAAACAATTATTTTTAAATAATACTTTATTTTTCCAAATACTTGCAAAGATAGCTCTCAACATTCTCTCTTTGCAAAATCTTGTTATAATTTTTTTTCTTTTTCTCCTCCCTTTTCCCTGTTTTTAAAACAGCAAGCAATTTAATACCAGTAATCGTGTGAATCTTCTAAACATATTTCCATATTCAATATGTTGGACCAAAAAAATTTCAGATCAAAAGAGAAAATAAACACAAGAAAATAAAAAACAAGCAAACAACAACAACAACAAAAGTAAAAATACTATGCTTTGATCCACATTCAAATCTCCATAATTTTCTCTTTGGATGTGGATGATTTTCTGTTGGAGAGAGAACCCCTAGCCTAAGCCTGATTCATATAACATAATCTCCTCAGCTAACCATCATGATTGGCCTTCTCTGAACACTCTCCAACTTGGTCCACAATCATGTGTCCAACATGATTATACAAAGGATAACTCATTTCATTTCTGTGAAATACCCCTGATATGGAAAATCCTTCCACTGCCACAAACTGCAAAAACAAAAACAGAAAATAGATCAGAAAAAAATGAAAATTAATAAAAATAATACATTAAATACATTTAAACTCTTAATATGCTCAATAAAAAGATCTTATTGTTATCATTTTTCTTCACAAATGCTATATTCATTATATCATTTTAGCCCAATATTTTAATGAGGTGAGAACATAAGTCATCAATTAATGATCTTACATTGTATAAAAAGCCTTTGGAAGCTGTTCTACTACCAAGCTATCTAATTTTTCCCATAGTTTTCACGTATGACAGGATCAAGGTAGAGTTGGAAATTTTTAAGTATTGGGAAGAGTCAGGCAAATCTAAGAGCCATTGGACAGAGATCATAAACATAAATAATCAATAAACATATCAACTACCTCCTATGTGCCAAGCATGTATTAAGAGCTAGGGGATACCAAAAAAAAAAAAAAAAAAAAAAAAAAGGCAAAAAACAGTTCCTGCTCTCAAAGAGCTTGGGAACTAAACACGAAAAAGATGTTTGCTTGAGTAATACCCTCAAGGAAGTGGGAAGAGTCGGCATTAAGGGTGTAGATAAAGGCAGTAACATGAATGAGAAGTACAAATATTACTTCTATGCATTCATAGGTTAAATTTTACTAGTACATATTTGATTTAGAAAAAAAGAAAATAATTAACTATAGGCTATTATCCAATTATATAAAATTGCTAAAGAAAAAAAAATCAGAAACCTAACAATGACTTTTTGCTTCTTAATCTTGCTACATATTTCTGTGAGTGTTGATAAGAAATTATTCATATAAAATATGGACCAAAATATTTCTATGAATACAGTGAAATATGAATATTATGTAGTCAACTCTTATTCAAGTGATTAGGATTTTAGCTATATTTTATAACTAAAAACAAAAAGAATTCATTGAATTTAGGGTTGATGTCTTAAAGAAAGGAGGGTCCCAAATATATATTTGCAGTTTAGAATATGCTAATCATAGTGTAGGAACAGAGAAGCAGCCACATCCAAGCTAAGTTAACTTTAGGGTTTACTAAGTAATGAGGAAACTTTGGTCCAACTTCCATATTCAAAAAGGTAAGTCAAAAGAGGAATTATGCAAAACCTTTGGTCAGAAGTCATTTTTTTGCATGTTTTACAGACAAACAAACCTGCCACCTGCTAGGTAATGGGAATTTTATTACCCTACATGTCTATTTATTATTTTATAAAACTGTAATTTGAAGCCTTCAAGATACAGTGACTTACAATATTGCCCTTGATAATGAAGGTAAAGAACACATTTTGGCTGAGATTAAATTGTCAGAATAGTTGAGGGAAACATATTTTCTTTTCAGAACCCTATAAAGTTCAAAATTCAGTCTAAAATTTAAATATATTATTCTAATATTTGTTTTCTTATCACATGCATATATGACATCCCACCAAAAATGCATTATATTTACTTTGGATATATTTTGTAGAGAAGCAATGTTAATAGGGCTTACAGAGCCAGCCTCACAGTCAGAAAACCCTGGGTTTAGACCTTTCCTCTGACATATGACTTCTTCTGGCTTTGTGACTCTGGGGATGTAATTTTACCTCTTAAGTCTTAAGTCTATTATCAGTTGCAGAATATCTACTGATATGCATTAATAGAGGAAATTTCATAATTGAGGCTTTCCAACTTAGTGAAGTCAGTAGCTTTATCAAAAAAGAAAAAAAAAAGAGAAATATATATATATTTGTATAGATGGATGAAAAAAATTATTGACAATGTATAAAGCTAAGCACTAGGAATATAAATAGAAAGTCAAGATTGATTTTATTCCTGAGGAACCGACATTATAATTAAAGGAAACTACATATAGGAGGTTTTCTCTAATGTCATCCCCACTGATAAAACCATATCTCTATATCAATCTATCTCCCTATTTTATCAATTGTATAGATAAAAAATTTTTAAAAATTATTAAATGCACATCATGTACCAGGCAGTAAGGGTACAAAAATAAATATGAAAGTGCCTTCCTTCAAGAGATTTCCCTTTTGTTAAGAGAGGAAAGAAAGGTTTAATAGTGTATGTAAACTATTGCATACTAAAATCATGGGTATCTGTCCAGTCAACCTTTCTGGAGTAATCTTACTTTGCCTTTTTTGAGAAATTTCAGGGAGAAAGCTAATAGTCTTGCTTTGTATCCAACTACTCTCTGTCCACCCATCTATTCATCCATCCATCTATCCAACCTTCTATTCATCTATCTACCAATCATCTACAGATGATATCTGTAGATAGATATACCTATGAATATGGTTATGGATATGGATGTAAAAATAGCACACATGTTGATATGCTCATTCATATATGTATATTATATATAGTAAGTGTACAGTGCACATATGTGTGTGTACACACAGCGCATACACACATAAATGCATACATACACACATATGTATATATTATACATATACTTATATACAAATAATATATTTATATTTACATATGTACACATATATACATACACATATGTATACACATATGTGTGTATACATATACATGTATATATATATATATAATTTGTATATCTGTACACATGTTGTCTCCCCATAGTAAAGTGTTAAATTTCTGGGTTTCATTTTCCTTTTTATCTATATTAATACAATGCCTTATACCTAATAGGTACTTAATAAATAAGTATTGAAAAGGATTGAATAAGATAGGGGTGAAATACATACATATATATACATATATATATATAGGCATATATATGGGTTTCACAGCTTATAAAAAACTCTCACAGATAGTAACATGTTTCAACTTCACAACCTTGTGTTGTAGGTAGGACAGGTATTAGTAGATGCTCAAACATTTGATGCATTGTGTAATTCTGGGGGGAAGGTTTTACCTTGATAATTGGTTTAAAGCTAAAATGGCAGAGAATAGAGATATTTTAGTGTGAACTCTTCTTGGCTTCTCTTAAATCAACATTAAATCAAGCCTCTGAAATGGTTTTGGAATGACAAAACCCACAAATATTTGTAGTGTAACAAATTTCCAACAAAAGATATTTTGGAAGAAAAGATCTATTTCAATTTAGGTGAGGGAGTTGAGGGGGAGGCAGCCAAGCACAAATTCAGAGCAGGGACCCAGGATTGTAGGTCCAAGCTGTGGGGAAATCTACCAGGAGGCTCTTAGCCAAAAGACAGCAATGCTGGTTACTCTATCCTGGTTCAGAAGCCAGTGGAACAGCAGACTAGCTATGAGACATCCAACACAAATATAAAAGGCAAATAATGAGCCCTGAATTCTGAGATAATGTGGGACTTGGCCACGCCCACCCAGCACAGGAAGGAAGTCAGCAGTACCCACCCCATGGCAGCACAAAGCACTATGACCTGTTGAGGAAACTTGGGACTATCTCTTTTGCCCTCAGACCTCAACCTTTAAAAATAATAAAAAAAGCAAAAAGAACTCTAACCATAAATAGCTTTTATGGAGATAGAAAAGAACAGACATCAAACATTGAAGATACTAAAGGCAAATCTCCAGATGAAGCCCCAAAGAGTGATATGAGTTGGTCCCCATGTCACAAGACTCTCTTGGAAGAATTCAAAAAGTGTCTTAAAAGAGAGTTAAAAGAAAAATGGGGAAAGGAAATAAGAAATATGGCAGGAGAGTTTGGAAAAAGAAACAGAAATTATCTGAAGAAAAGTCCTTTAAAATAGATTTAGAGAAATGGAAAAAAAACACATATAATTCCTTATAAAAGAGATATAATGAAATGGAAAAAGCATGTAATTTTTTTACAAAATTGATAAGAGAAAATGGAAAAAGAAACTAATTCATTAAAAAATAGAATTTATGAAATGAAAAAAAAATCCAATGAACAAAACAACTCATTAAAAAGCTCAATGGGCCAAATGCAAAAGGAGATTAAAAAGTTAACTGAAGAAAATAATTCACTAAAAATTAGAATTGAACAAATGGAAGTGAATTTTCTCAATGAGACATCAAGAATCAGTCAAACAAACCCCACAAAAGATAATTATAGTATTTGTGAGCTTTTCATGGGAATAAACATTGTGATCATTTTGTAAATAATAGAATGCTATCAACATATGGTAAATTACATGGTCAAGATCCAAAAGATCTTTGACAATGCTTAGGATATTATGTTGACTCTAATAAGGTGAAATAAATTGGCATATATAGATATAAAGCATCACAATTGGGTTAAAAATGTTTCTTTAAGATGAGGGGAAATAACGCTTAGATAACTAGGTTGTCTGAAAAAGATCTGGGAATTTTAATGGATTATGAGATCCCCATGATCAAGAGTATATATAATATTATAACCAGAAAACAAATTGTAATAATATCCAATATCCAAATTGTAATGACATCCAATAATATGTAACATCCAAGATAGTCCCTCTGGGTTCTGTTCTAGTCAGGCAATGGAAGGACTATTTAATTTTTGTCTTGGTACCTCTAGTGCTTAGCATGGTATTTGTACATAATAGACACAAAACAAAATGTTTGCTGAATAGGATTATAAGGATATTTTCCCTGATTCACCTGGGGGAGTTCAATTCATGTTTACCCAACTATACTATAGTATAAAACTTATAGGTTTCCATAATAAAGTATATTCTTTGAAGACATTGCCTATTACCCTAACATGGTAAAGCACTTTCCCCTAACACAATTTTGTGAGTTAGGTAGTGTAGATATTATTCCCAATTTAGAGATAAAGAAACTAACCTTTTCCCTTTTTATGGACACACAAACTAATATCCCTTTATCTGTAAAATAAATGATTGGTTTTGTTGCTGTTGCTTTTTTTTTGTTGTTGTTGTTGCTGTTCAACTCTTTTTGACTCTATTTGGGGTTTTCCTGGCAAAGATACTAAAGTTTGCCATTTTTTTCTCTTGTTCACTTTTACAAATGAGGAACCTGAGACAGAGTTAAATGTTAAGCCCAGGGCCACAAGGAGAAATATCTTCTCTTTGAACTCAGGAAGATGAATCTTCCTGACTCTGAGCTGCAATCCATCCACTGTGGCACCCCAAATAGAAAAAAGATAAAAAAGGAAAGTTGAGTACATCTTAGTAGCTAAGTCTTAGAGAGTTGCTTGGTGACCCCAAACATTCTTTAAATTTGCTGTTTTCTCTTTATGATGAGGTATAATATATAATGCAGGATCACTAAATTTTTTCCTATTAATTATGATCTATTTACATGGAATCATTTATTTTCCATTCTGTATCCTCGCATACAAACACACACCTCCTCCTAAGCAATGGTATGAAATTACAAAAGAGTAGAATGGAATTAGGGTGGGGAAAGGTAGGGAGAAATATGACCTATGACCTAGACATAGATTTGGGCTCCCACATACATGTTATGGTCAAACTCGTTTACCCTCTATGTGGTATAATCTGAGTTGACTGTTTAAATGGAAGGGGGGAATAAAACTTTGAAAATAATAGCTCCCCAGTCACCTAAAGGAAGTTCAGCCTTTAAGACCTGGAGCATATTTTGTTCTTCAGTTGTCATAATGTCATGAAGCTAGAAAGAGAAAAAGAACAGTGGGAGTAAAGTACATTGGGCATGCCAATAAATGAATGATAAATTATTAAAGCATGATTGGAAATATTGCCATTTTTCACAGCTGTCACTTTAAGTATCAAAGCATCAGCACATTAAACTAGTTACGGCTTTTTCATAATTGAGACTTGAGCTTCTAGCTGTGCCCTGCAGCTTTTCATTAATCACGAGGACTGAAGTTCAAGCCCAGTGACAGCTTAGGAGGCATTAAATGGGCAAAGTCTTTTGCAGGTACAACAGAGTAAAGAACCTTTTAGGCCCATAATCCTCAGCTAATTGTTTTTTCAAAGTCTCTAAACAAAATCTACTCCTGGCGTCTCCTAGTGACAGAATTAATGGCAAACTGGTTTCCTTTTTATCTTTGTAAGGTCTTCCCTCCTAAAATCTATGGAGAGTCTATTGTTGGTGGCTTAAAACAGGTGCAGAAAGCTGGGATATATAAAACTGTAACTGATACTTACCCACGGAAACATTATTTAGAAGGTCCAGGAAATAATACTTCCTGAATCCTTCTTTCAATCCTTTCTTTCATTTAATTTGTCATCAAAGAAACAAGATGAGCCCAAGGTTTTAGAATACAGGTGGATTTTGCTTTCCTAATAGCAAAGGCACTTCCAGGGTTTGTTTTTTTTTAAGAGTGTGTCTATATTTTCAGTCCAAAATGAAGGACAAATCCCAGGGCTTTCCACACTTGTATTTGAACTCTTAACATTCTTAACATAAGCCCCTCTAAAATTTGGCTCACCATTCTTTCCATCTGCAAAGTGTTATACATCAGGATTTAATGGATGTGCCAAAACATTCTTTCTTTTGTATAACAAATTATCAAGTGCATTGAGGTTCATTAATTATGTCATCTAATTGGATTGAGGCAGGTGCAAAATACCTCAGATGAAGTGGTCACTGGTAGGAAGGCCTGAGCACAAGTTTTTCTATTAGAAACCAGCATGTCTCCAGACTCCTGGAATTACTTTGTACTTATTGATTAATGGCCATAATTTATTACAGTGCAGAAGATCTTGCATTGAGTTAAATGTGTGATTAATCAATTTTCCATCAAATTATGAACAGCCGACCAGTTTCCAGAAAGAAAATACCAAGTGCGTTTTCCCATGGCGTAAATGGAGCGGGTCTTAGGCTGGGAGAGAGCTAATAGCTGTCTATCACCTGCTTAATATTTCCTGCCATACTGATAAATGCCATCTCCACAAATAGGCCACAGGTAGCAATGATGGAAAGACCACCAAACATGCTTTATAACCACCCTTCTTCTATAATGAAATACTCTTTAAACCCATCTCAAAACAATTTATTAATGCAAAATGCATTTCTGCCTTCAGCTTGAAATATATCATTGTTAAGTCAACAATATTATATTAAACTGATATCAAGGATAGACAACCTTAGGCCAAAGAGAAATGCATTTGGGATGTGGCTCCACAAGGGTTCATTGTTAGTTTCCATCAAAAACTCAGACACGTGACTAATTGATGTCAATTCTAATCTGCTTTAAAAGCATATTATAAATGTGGCAAGGAAATTCTAAAGGGTATCTCTGATTAAGGGAAGGCTGAGGGAGAAAAATATGTTTTATTCCAAAGATTATTTTCTATAACAATAATAATAGCTGCCTTATGTAGTAGAGGTGATCAGGATGCTCGATGAGTTAGTGGACCAGGGCACCTGCTACAACCTGTATATGTTTCCTGATACCCCATAGAAGGACATAGAACTTAATTCCGATTCTTTTGGAGGCTATCCAGTGCTTTCTTTCTCTTGGATGTCTGGAAAAATGAAGGAAAAGACATATCCCACAAAAAGGAGACCAGAGAATTGCATCTGCTGATACCATCATATATTTTATATTTGTTCAACACTACAATCAATGTAATTATTAACCCCATTTTACACATGAGAAAAATGAATGCTAGCTATCAAGTTCCTAAATTTGATCCCAGGTCTTGATTCACAGGCCAGTATCAATTTATTTTATTCTCCTGTCTTTCTATTGTAGGGTTTGTTAACTTACTTTTGTCCTATGAACAGAAATGTTTCATTTTGCTGCAGAATAAGACAGATGATGCCCCCCCCAAAAAAGAACCAGAACAAAGAGAAGACCACAAATGTGACTATAACATTCATTTCAACAGCATTTTAAGATTGGTAAATCACTTTCCTCTCTATAACTCTTTGAAATTAATAGCAAAATAATTATTGATTCCATTTTACAGATTTGGAATTTGAAGTTCAGATTGGTGGGGTTTAGCCAAGGTAACCTAGCTAGGAAATGTCCAGTTAGAACTGGTCTTAGAATTCTTGCCTAGAAATCCAGGGGTCTTTACACAACAGCACAGATTTTATAACCTTGCCTGAATCACCCTGACATTAAGGAAACACTTGAACAAAGGACTATGGGCCAAAAGCTTACCCTTGGGTAATCCAAATTTAATAAGATGGCAAAATATTTAGCTGGAGCAAATCTCCCTATTCAAGTTAATGAATAATAAACAAGCTTCTCAGAACAACCCCCACTAAAATTGAATAGCAATAACTGTTCTCTTCTATATGGCTCCTAGAACACCTTCTGACATTTCAAGGACATAACAGAGGTCATTTTATAATCAAAGGCAATGCTAATGACAAAATCCCATAGTTAGAGCAGGAATGATCCCCAAGTTTATGACAAGACTTTAGAAGTCCAATACTAGTATGTCCAACACGGCCAGATCCTAGTATCCCTCCCATTAGTACATTCTCACCTAGTTGTGAAATCCATTCTTCCTAACTTGTCTTTTTCCTTGAAACACCACTTAAGAGTTTTATGGTGACTTGTTCTTCATTTCCAGCATTTACCTTGAGGGACTTGTGGATGAGTGGACAAGTTTTACAAGGTTTGTGTCAGATACATTAGCGTATGGGTTAAAACACTTAGCAATTATTCAAGCTCAGGTTTCTGATCCTATTAACAATTATTTGATCCCTCAGGCAAAAAGAGAATAAACTTCTCTTTGGAAAGTACAATAGTGCATTTAACCAGTTCTTTCCTGGTTTAAATTCTCAAAGTGAACTTCATTATTCCCTGTATCTTAAGTATGTTTCCCTTACATATTATTTCCATCATTGACCACTAGAAATAGATTTCATAGATTTATAATAACAACAATAATAACTGACATTTACATAGTTTTAATTCTGCTAGACACTGTGCTGGCTTTTACAATCATCTCTCATTTGATTTTGGTAGATGTGATTATTATCCCCATTTATAAAGATGAGAAACTGAAATAAATGGAAGTTAAGTCATACAACTACTAAGTGTCTGAGATCACATTTGAACTCAGGTACCTCCTAACTCTAAGCCCAGTACTCTATCCACTGTGGCAGAATGGCAGTAACATGTATGAGGGATTTGACCAGTCCTATTTGGGCCAGACAGTGGTAAAGTTGAGAATAGGTCAATATAGGCAGGATGTCAGGAAGATCTTCCTAATTAGAGTTGTCCCAAAGTGATATTCCCCCCACCCCTCCTCCTAGCAGTGGTTGGTTCCTTGAATTTGGAGGTCTTCAAGAAGATGTTGGATGTCCCCTTTTGGGGTGTTATTCTGGGGATTTCTTTGGGGTACTTTTGCACTAGATGGTCACTGATGGCTCTTCTAGCCCCATATCTAGCCTATAGATATGTTTATCTATAGTTTGTGTATATACACATACATGTTTACATATTAGCTTACATGATTAGATATGTGTACATATATCTAAATATAGATATCTACATGATTATATCTGTATATAGATAGATCTATATTTATATCTATGTCTTTATAGTTCTCTGTATCTAACTCTCTGTACTTGTAAATATATAAATTAAAAATATATTATATATATAAATAATATATTATATATATATATATGTATATATATATATATATATATATATATTATCATTACTCTAGAAAATAAAGTATCCTGATAAAGGCTTGGAGATACAAATCCAGGCAAAAAGGAAACAGACTCTACCCTCAAAGATCTTACATTCTAATGATAGACTAAAAGATACAAAAGGTTGTGGAGCAACTGGGAGGGAAATCATGGAACACCCATTATGGCTTTAAAGTCCTAAAGCCCAGAACTAGGCAAGGAAATGAGTAACAACTTAAATCCCTCCACAAAGCTCCAGAAGGAAACTATCCATTGGAAGAAGGCTGAGAGAAATCAGGAATTTTGCAGAAAGTTGTCTCAGGCTGATGAGACCTCAGGGATAGTTGGTTGATCCCAAGCAAGACAGACCTATGGGTTGAGGAAAGATCCAGGTTCTAGCAGCAGGCTGGGAGGGAAAAGAGCCTCCAGGCTTTCTTAGTACAGTCACACTAACCTACTTCTTCCTCAGCTAAGATGCTCCATCTTCCATTTATTTGTCTTTGCACTGGTTGCATCTAAGTTTTAAACACTATCTGTCCTAAATTCTGCCTTCTGGAAGCCTTTGCTTGCTTTAAATTCAACTCAAGTACCTTCTCCTAAAGAAGGTCTTTACCTTACAATTAATACATTTAATTACTACCTTCCACCTCCTCCATATTTATTCAGTTTGCACAAATTTATGTGTATGTAGTCTTTTCCATTACAGTGCAGACTCCTCAAGGACAGAGACTGAGTTTTACTTGCATAGTATTTAGCATAGTGTCTGGCAAATAGTAAGTGTTTAATAAATGTTTATTGATTGGATAACATTTGAATGGCAAGTTTGGTGAGGACAGAGACTATCTGCTACTTTGTAGCAATGGGTGAATTACCTCCCTCTCTGGACCACATCAGTGAGTAAATAGCAGTTGAATTTTGAATCTTTTCAAAATTTAATCAGTGTATAATTCACTAAAACTTTGAAACAACTCTCAGTGAGTGAAACATAACATTTAGTCACATTCTTGCAATGTTAAACAGGTAAACATTAGGCAGTGAATGTCAGTTTTCATCTACTTCATCCTTTTCTATTCCAATTCCAAATTTAAATAATAATGAATAAAATATATGTATGCTTTCATAAATCCAACACTTGTTCAGTACCTGTGATATCCCTAGTTCTATGCTAGAAATTGAGTAAATAATTCCTAAACTTGAGAAATTTATATTCTTATTAGGTAAAGATATATCTTCAAGAAACAACCAGAGAGCAATACAGGATGCTATAAGATTGAAAGCTAACCTTTTTTGCAGTAACAAAGAACTGAGCATAAAGAAAACCCCCATCACTTGGAGAATGAATAAACAAAGTGTGGTACAGGAGAATGATGAAATATTGCAACATTATAAGATAAATATGATGTTCTCAAACACCGCAAGGTATAGATATTGATAGGAATGTAAAGACAAGAAAAATAATATATGTAATAACTATGATGTCAATGGAAAGAATAGCAATAGTGAAATCAAAACTCAATGCTAAAAATGATTATCTGACTTGACTACAGAAGAAATACAATAGGATGAACCTCCTGAACTTCTGTATAAGGTTTTTGGACTTTGAATGGAAAAAATTGAAATCTATGTCAAACTTGCTTACTATGGGGATTACTTTTACAATTCTTTTTTCTTATCATATGAGATGATGTGTTTGGGAAGCAGCAATGAAAGGAAGATGTAGGGAAATGAAGGTAATATAAGAATGTTATGATATTTTTTAATTAATAGATTAATTAATTATTAGATTAATTTAATTAATAGATTAATAGATTTAAAAATTAAGTTGTATGCGGAATTAAGAGAGAACTCTGGTGGAAGGTGGATCAGAAAGACCTAGAAAGAAGCAGAATTTCAGCTAGCAAATTAGAGAGGAGAAGTTATTTTTATAAAGAGAAGCAGAATGAGTTAAGCAACAGAATATTGAAATAAGATAAAATGTAGAGAACAGTAAAGGAACTGACCCAGCAAAAACATAAGTTATGGATTTAATGAATTGTAGCTAACCTTAATCTAAATATTAGGTGACCAAAAAATGACATAAAAGCATCACCACATCAATATTCCAATAAAACAATGGAGTTAATTAACTCTATAGATTATTCCAATAGCACATCTGCCCATTTGTTACTTCCCTTCTCCCATTGCTAACATATGCCTCCAAATTATCACTTCTCCTCCTGTTTCCTTCATCCTTATGATCCATGCATTAGACATTCTACATTCCTCTTATATTTTTGTACTCTCCTTTATGCCCACCTTACCTACATTCATGTCCAGCCCAAGCCTATTAAGCCATCTAGTAGTCTCTTCCATTATGCTTCAGGAAAGTCTTGTTATTTTACCTTTTCACAAGCTCTCAGAGGTAATTGAGTCCAGCCTATATTTGAACAAAAATAAGAATCTCTATGTTATCCAAGATGAGGGATTATGCAGTTTCCCGTTGAAGACCCAAAGACCCAAAGTAATGAAAAACTCATTTCCAACCAAGACAATTCATTCCACTCCACAAGTGCTTCTGTTATTATAATATATTTTCTTTATATGAAGCTTGAATATGTCTCTCTGAAATTTTCTACCTATTGTTTCCAGTTCATTCCATTGATTCCAAACAGAACAAGTCTAAAATCTTGACTTAGAACTAGAAGGGACTTTAAGAATCATCTAATCTATTTCCCCTTGTTTCACTGATAAGCAAACAAGAGGCCTAAAAATTATAAGTGACTTGTACAAAGCAACACAGTAATCAGTAGTAGAGCTGAGATTTGAGCCCAGTGCCCTGACTGCAATCCTGATGCTCTTTATAACATAACAAATAAATCAATTTTGCCATTATCATAAAAGACAAAGTCTGAGAAAACACCACAAAAATAAAGGCAATACTTAGAAAAGAGTTGAGTACGTTCCAGAGGCATGTTTTTGGAAAGAATAACTACACTGTACCTATCCTGTATAGAAGTCTGTCACCTTTCATGAATTCACACCCTCCCAACTCTAGTATCTCATTATAGCAGTACCCAAAGACATTCATCAGCCTTCAGTCTAATTGGCTGTTACTCAAGTTACGTGAAGACATCCAAGTTCAGCAAATGGTTTGGGAATTGGATGTTTCATTTCCAAGTCTGTAGAAGTGTGGTTGAGCATTAGAGATACCTAATTTATTATTTATGCATAACTATGTTAACCTAGGGGGACTAACTAGTTGTGTTCCACAGCAGTAGGTACTGGGGCCCAGGACTGTTTAACATGTCATCAAGGACTTGGATGATGAAACTGAGAGCCTGCTTATTAAGTTTAAGGATGACATCTTGTCAGGAGGTGTGGTTTGCCCATTGGAGGATACAATTAAAGTTTAAAGAAAACTGAGTGAGTTGGGAAAATGCTAAGGTAACAGGGAGAATTTCAATATGTTTCAAAGGCACTAAATCCAAGATAGTACCATTTGAGAATAGGCTCAAGAAATAAAAAATTTAGATGCAAAATGATTGGATATGGCCAAATATAATTGAAAATAAGGTAAAAAGGAAAATGGGACCAAGAGTTGAAGAAGAAAGTAAAGCATAAAAAGAATATCAAACATAACATTAATATTGCTTTTGATAACAGATTACTTAGCATTTAATATATTAAGTGTTAATTTTGAAAAACATATCAATCATGGCATCTTTGCTATTGAAAAAAGAAGATTAAGAGCTAAAGGTGGGAAAAGGCATGTAGTCACTAAAAAAATTAAGAGCAATATTACAATTTTACTTTTTAATCATATTATCACTTCAGTTATAAATTTTGGCATTTGAAGCGACTTCAGAGGTAAACTAATAAAACCAATGCAAGAAACCTTGTTCCCATCTGTAATTCTTTCCCTGCTTTCTAATTAAGAACTCATCTCAATTCTGCTGGAAAAACTTTGTGAGAGGGAGCTCCCTAACTCATGTAGTAACCTTTCCAATTCTGTATATTTCTAATTTGGGGGATTTCCTTCTTTGCATTAATTATAAAAAATAATTAATATACCCTTTAGCCTTCTTTATCACCCCATCCTGCCACACAAACCCACTGTTTCTAGTTGTAGCTTTTGTCTTCACTTCTCCAGTTTAAACACCAATAATTCCTTTTATTTTATTGCTTAGAGTCCTACTAGAGGCATATTGTCTTTCCTAATGTGTAGTGTCTAGATATGACCCCAGTACTCATGGTGTGCTCTCACAAAGGTAGAGGACAAAAGAATGATCACCTCCTTCATTCAAGATTCTACTTCCATTAATGGAGCCTTAGATCCTTATGAGTATGGGAGGACAGTTAGTTTAAAGGCATGGAGATGGGAAATTAATTGTGAATGAAGAATATAAAGAAGACCAATTTGTCTTGTTCACTGAACTCAGGAAGTAGATAGATGTAAAAACACTGGGCAGGTACAGAGATATCAGGTTATATATAACTTTAAAAGACAAACATAGAAGATAATATTTTACCCTTTCTACAGGCAACAGGAAGCTGCTGGCATAGGTTGACTAGATCACATTAGCCTTTTTGGCTATCACAATCCACTGTTGACTGTATTTAGTGTGATGTTCTCTAGAACTTCTGAGTACCTCAAAGCAATTTCCTAAGAAGAAAAATATAGTGCCATGTTATTCTGTCTAGATATTGAACCCACAGCTTGAGAAGAATAGACAAATTGGAGGCAGTTCTAAGGAAACAAAGAAAAATGATTTTAGGGCTTGAAATTAGGACCTTTTAGGAAATGGCCTAAGAATATAAATTATTTAGCATTGAAGAAAAACAGAAGTCTAGTAGGATGGTCTAACAGCTTTAAGTGTAATCAATTTATTTTATATTCTTCATGAACGAAAGTACAAAAAGTAGAAATGGATTTCTGTTGTAGAAGGATATCTGGAGTGGAAAGAGATCTTCTAAAAATTAAGAATACATTTATTTTAAAACTCTAGCAGTCATGACTGAGGTCATCCTTAGAAATAGGTAAAGTAAGTGCTCCATGCTTTAAAGTGGCAGCCTTTCATTCTACTTTTAGAAGGTGAATCATCTAGATCTTTATGGTTTTTCTATGTAAATGTAAAGACCACTGGAAAGGGTTAGACATTAAGACATCTTAGTGGAATTGATAACTAAGAAAAAATAGGACATAGGATAAGTGCCTGAATGGATGGTAGTATTGTGAGGATATCACATTAGGAGGCAGTACCAGAAGAGAGCAAAGAAATAACAATGGGAACATTGAGAGATGGCAATGATAAATTTTACCAACATTACAAATTTGTATGAGTCTAGTATTAACAATTCAGGGCACTTATAAACACGACGTGGGTTGCTAATCATTATTCTAGATAAGGGGTGAATAAAAAGACAAAATATACATTTAAAAAAAATTCTCCTTTTTAATCAAAGTCAAACATGTTCCATCACTGAAACGATATCAACTGGCTTTTTGGTATGAGTATTTTATGGAATTAGCAAGAAAGTATGTAAACATTAGAAGCATTTAAAATGAATTATAATGAATCATGAAAAAAGAATACTGAGCACCTCTTCCCTATGTTCCATAACACATTTATACGTTTCCATATAAATGGAATTTCATAGTTTTCAAAAGATGGAAATAAATTTATGATAATTTTATGTACTGGAATCAATAAAGGTTATAACTAAATGAAGGAAAAAATCTTTCCAGGAGCCATTATGCTGTTGAGTCCATGCTTCATCACTCATTAGCTTTGGAAGATCAGGTTCCCTCAGAAATAACCTTCTGAGTGTATGGAAAACTTTGTTTAGAGTTCCTGACTCATAGAGCTAATAACTAAGAGCCCTATTCATGGAGAAATAGTTGGCTTATGTCCATTCAATTTGTGTTATCTTTACTCAGGGGAAGTGTATAACACTTTCTTCCTACATACATCCTTTCCCTTGTTTGACATCCATTAAACTACCTCTATTTCCATTCTCCAGTGGTCCCACATGACCACCTCTTCCCTGGTCTCCATGAAGCCCAACTAAAAGGAGAAAGAAGTGTCAGATGGCAAGTGGGCAGCTAGAGCTCGACCCTATATAATGTGCATATTCATCAAAAAAGCTTTGAACAAATCATAAAAAATGAGGGTGTGCATGCTACTATTGCCCTGGGATAGCTGAAAATTATATGCTGTCTGTCTGAGTGAAAAATTGCTGAAGCATACTGGAGACTGGTATAAGCATCACTTAGCTTTGAACTGCTGCATTGACCAACGCCACACACATGCATTCACTCTAGCTGAGAAAACAAAGATATAGCAATTTAATAAAAGTTTTGTTTCATACTCACATGGGCTAAAACGGAGGTTAATATAGTTGTCAGTGTTCCAGAACACATAGATTTTCCACATGGCTTCCTAACTAACTTTAACAAAATCCTTCTTTGCTCTCTTCATAGTCTTAGATTTTCAGTCCCACATCTATCTTTGAAACATAAACACAGGCTTATTCAGAAAATGCTAAAACATTTCCAAAAAACATTTCAATTTTCCATTTGTTTTCTTGTTAATTAAGCCTATCCATGTGTTAGAGTTTTTTAAATGAAAAATGAAAATTTTTCAAAGTTTTGGAATGAAACAAAAAAGATCTCTTTTTAATTTAGAAAATGATTGGTTTTGACCTGCTTTTCTCAGTAGATTCATGCTACCATCCTCATCCTTTGATTGTATTTTTTAATCTTGCTATTTCCTGGGCTGTCTCTTTGAGGTAGAGAATCAATGAGATCTCCAAGCAGAGCCAATAGGTTATATTGCCATAGAGATCCCTTATGTGTGGACTAAATAACCACTGATCTCTGTGATTTTGCAGAAATCTATTTCCCTTATTCTTCCAGTTTTGATCTTTCAGAAATGCTTTTTCTTTAGTCAAATGTTTCCATTTATGTAAGTATAAAGCACAAATGAAAAGTTCTACCCTGTGTGAAAGTAAATGGACAAGAAACACTTGCATAAGAAAAAAAACATATATACACTTTGATGTACACTTTGAAATAAGTCCTTATTCATTGACAGCTTCCACTCACCCCCAATTTTACAGTCAACACAGAAATGCAAAATATCATTCAATCAATCAACATCTACTATATGTCAGTCACTGAATAGACACTAGGGATATTAAGGTAAAGATGAAACAATTCTTACCTTCAGGAAGCTTACATTCTATTGGTGAAAAAAGCATGCAATTATACAAGCATATACAAAATAAAAATGTGTGGTAACTATGTTCTGTGAGAACTTCCTTCACCAATGTAGAATGTATTCAGTATATTACTTGGTAAATAAATCCTAAGCATGGAGAGTTTATATGACTTTTCCAGGGCCACATAATTAATGTGTCAAAGGCAGAATCTAACACTAAATCTTCCTGATTCTAAGACCAGCAATCTATCCAAAATGTCAAGTTGTCTCTTAGTGTATTATATATGACATCATAGTTAGAATTCCAATGCTCAATAATTTCTATTCATACTCTAAAACTTGGAATTTTCTGATAAATAAGTCAAAGGTGATGATCCTCAAAATTCACTAACATACTACTTTGAGAAAAGGAATTTTGGTACAGGTTAAGTATACTAAATTGCTATGGACTAGCTGGGGACACAGTTGCTATACTGGATGTCCAAAGTAATAGCAATAACATAGTAAGTATAAGTCAGCAATATTCTCAGAGCATTCAACCAAAATGACTATCAGAAGCCATAATAACGTAAGGCAAATCTTAAGAGAAATCCTTTCTCCTCACACATCTAAGTTTGATCCTAAAGTTTCATGAGATTTCAGGATCCATGAACAGTAGAAAAGACAAAATGTAAAGTAAGTGAGACTGTAGTATTTTAGTTTTGCTGGCTGAAATCTTAGATCTAGTACCAAGACTGTTAAAAGTATAGATGATAGATAAACATATTAGAGGAAGTTCTTTCACCACTTTTGATCTTTCATTTATTTTCATTGGCTTGTTACTTTTACATTTCTTATGTTGGATACTGTACTTTAAGATACTTCCCTTTTTATATGGAGCGGTTTCTTGCTGAGTTAAATCTGCCTGAACATTTCATTGGTCTGGCCTGTCTGCTCAAAATTCTAACAGAAACATTTACTGAAGCAGTTGTTCTAACTCAGAATTCTGAAACAGTTGTTAATTTTGAATGGTCAGGTTGGAGTGATATGGATATCAGAACTATTTTATGCTCATGATATAAATCTAATTTATCAAATTATAGATAGAGGACAATAATTTATTTGCAAACCAAAAACTAAAGTGACATCATTCCCAGGAAGGACTCAAAGTCTGAACCAAGAAAGATAAAAGCCTTGTGTTGAGGTGAGAAGAACTGCATTTATTAGGTTGGAAGCTGGAAGTGGTAGATACTCGAGTTGTTGCTAATTCCAGCTAAGCATAGAAACAGCTTGGAAGTAAAGAATCAGAAAAGTTACCCCAGAGATCAACTAGATTGACTGAGACACTGTACCTAATGAGATGTTAGTCAAGCACAATGCAAATCAATTCAGCATAGTAGTGCAAGCATTTGTTCAACATAGACATTATATTCAACAAAGAAGTTTTATGCAAAGTTCCCAATTAACACAGCCATGGTTTCAAGTTCAGAGTTGGGGGATTTTCCTCACTCAATTTTTTCCTTAGAATATTTCTACAAATGTATCCCAACTCACTCTAGCATGTATAGAGTATATTGATGGAAAAGCATGACTCAAGTTTATATGTGATGATATATATATGTGTGTGTGTGTGTGTATGTATGTATGTATGTATGTATATATAAAGTCCTTTCATTTGCCATAATATATATGTATACCTTTAATTTCATTATTTCTCTTGTCTTATTGCCAAGTAAATTATTTAATTTAAATTTAAAAATGCCTTTACTGTGAGTAGCTGGTTTGTGTAAATGGAAATGCCTCAATAGGGGCTCAGTAGACAAAGTAGTATGTAGAGAGACTATAGCCTTTCAAAAGACTCTTAGAATCCTGTAAGAATCTAAGTATTCAAAGGTAGTAATTTTCCTTCACTATGAAATTAGAATTTCCAAAGTGAGGGTAGGTTTTAGTAAATGAGTATCTATATGCCCTATATGGAAGATGTGAGGTGCTACAATGTGCATAGCCACTGCACACACATAAATATTATATTTTTGAAAAGGGAAATAACTGAACCTTAGTATGCTACTCAGACTATCTGATCACTCAAGTCTACAAGAAAACTTTATTTTTCTTTACTTCTTAAACATTTTTGTTTAAAGTTATGAGTTCCAAATTCCATTCCTTCCTCCCTCCACCTTCCCTGAGATGGTAAGCAATCAGATATAGCTTATACATGGGCAATTATGCAAAACATTTCCATATTACTAATTTTGTACAAGAAAACTTGAATACAAAAAGAAAGTGAAAATGGCATGTTTCAGTCTGGATTCAATCAATATCAGTTCTTTCTCTGGAGGGAGTTAGTGAACTTCATTATTAGTCCTTTGGGATAGTCTTGAATTATTGTTTTGCTGAAAATAGAGAAGTTTTCTTAAATAACAGTGTTTGTAAAGCACTATCCTGGATTCAAAACATATTATTATAAGTTTATATAAATACATATAAGATTATATAGTATTATATAGCATATTGTATAATGCATAATCACAATTTTACATTATTCTTTATGCCATATATATGCACATAGAAAATGATATTTGAAGTTGATTTTTAAAAAAGCTAAAGTTTCAGAAGGCAGAGGAAAGGAAGGCTTGCATTCCTGTACATCATAAATTCATAAAATTAGACTGTGGAGTTCATCAAGTCCTACTTTTTTCATTTTACTGATAAAGGAACCAAAGTCTAGATCAGGAAATTGACTTATCCAAGGTCACCCAGGCAGAAAGCGAAAAGGTTAATTTGAACCAAGCTTCTCAATCTAAAAATTCAGTACTTTACAATACACCACACTCTCACTGGCAATTAAAAAATACACACTAATTTGATCATTGAATTTATTAAAATACATCCAAATTAAACTAATCCAAAGGGAGAGAATGCTAAGATTTGGAAATACAAGCTTCCTTATTAACCAATTACCAGACAAAATAAAGAGATCTTTTTGAGATAATATTTTTGAAATAAGCAAAATTGAAATCTAATGAAAAGTGTGAAAAATCAGATTTCCCCATAGAAGCATTTTCAATAATTTCATTTCTTACACATGTCCCCAAAGAAAGTTTTCACAAAAGGTACTGTGCTTGAAGAAAAGCCATTGTTACAAAGGCAAATAGTCTTATACCCTGATAAGTATAAATTATAATTCACAGTACTGTCTAAACAGAATGAAATTCCCTGAATCCATGATAAGGCACTTCTAAAAGTTCCTGTTAAGATGTATTATGCTCTATTTATATATGTAGATTTAAGTCAAATTCTCTGTATCAAACACACATTCATCTAATGGATTTTATTAGGAAAACCCTTTATTATTTTTAAAAACCCACTTCTATAATTACAAATGAAAAATTTATATTCAGATGGCAAATTTTCATTTCTTTATAACCTTTTTCTTTTATAGAAATACTTATTCTAGTGATTATATCTTCCAATTATTCTATTCTGGGTAAAATATTTTCAGGGCTTAAAAAGTATAACAAAGGATGAAATAAGAGGCACTACATGTACCTAGCAATCTAAAAATGACCTAGCTGTTTTTAATCTAATATTTCTAGGTATTGTTTTAATTATTCTCTTTGTATATATTCTCCATACTCTGTAAAGACTGAATGCCTGCTAGTAACCACAGCAGGGAAGAACAATTAGCAAATACAGGAATCTTTCTTCTGTTTGTACTTGAGTTCTAAAGGTTAAATGATATTTGTTTTAAAAGGCTTTACTTGGACAGAGGTGTTTCTAATGAAAGTGCTAACTGATTTTCTCCAATTTGAAATACCAGCATGAAATTCAGACATTCTTGGGACATCCAAATGCAATTTCATGTGTCAAGGTCTTTTAGTCAAAGTAAAATCTGTTAGTTAAATAAAAAAATTGGCTTGTTTGAAGGATAAATCAAGAATATTTATTAAGATAAATATTAGATGATTTATTATGATGATTTAGAAACTTATTGTGTGACTGTGTCTATATATATACATATATACGTATGTAATGTGTATATATGTATATGCATAATTCCACTTAGTAAACCTTAACATAGTATATAAATCATTGTTATAATAAAATAATAAAAATAAATAAAGAAAAATAGCCCTCCTCTAATGTTAAATCCAATTGTTTTTACTATTTCTGCTGCTGCTGTGGTGGCTACTACTACTACTATTACTACTACTATAATATTCATATAATATAATCATAGAAATTCAATGATGCAAGAGATTTTCATAAACCTATTGTTAGTTTATTTCAATTGTATCCAACTCTGTATGACCCTATTTGGGGGTTTTCTTGGCAAAGATACTGGAATTATTTGCCATTTCCTTCTCCAAGGATGAGGAAACTAAATCAAACAGGGTTGAATCATTGTCCTGAATCACATGCTGTTAAGTCTGCAACTGAGTGTGAATTCACAAAAATGAGTCCTCTTGATTCCAAGTTCAATACATTATTTACTGAGCTACCTACTGCTCAATAATTTTTGTCAGGAGATCATGTCTACTTCATGATCCCATTTGGAGTTTTCTTGGCAAACATAATAAACTGGTTTGCCATTTTCTTTTCTAGGTCAGCTAATCCAACTCAAAGTCAAAAGACACTAACATAGGAACACAAGTAATCATTTTCTTGTGTTTTACAACTTATCATGATGGGGAACCATAACTTCCTGAGTTAATCCATTTCACTTATGAATTGCTATAATTGTTAGAAAGTTTTTCTTAGTATCTAACTAAACTGGCCTCTTTACCATTCTTGCCCATTACTCCCAATTCTACACATTCTGAGCCCAAATAGAATAAACCTCGTCATTCTTCCACATGATAACTTTTTTCAGCAAGTTAAACATGTTCCTAATAAGTTTTTTCTTCTTCATAAAAAGCATCTCCAATTCTTTTCATTAGCATTGACTCAAGATCCACCAATACCTTTATTGGTTTTCTCTGGGTATTCTCCAATTTACCAATACCATTTATAAAATGTGATTCACAGATATATTATGACCTAAAAAGTACACAATAAAACTATGCTCTGATTATTCCTGGATACTATGGTCCTCTCAAAGCAGATCAAGTTCACATGACCCTTCTTAATCATGTTTTCTGATATTGAGCTAAAACCAATAGATCTTTTTTTCAAGCTATGTCCGTGTCTTCTTCATCTTGAAAACATAAAATTGATTTATAGAAACAAAATTTGTGATTTTGCATTTATCCCTTCTAAAATTTCATCTCAGTTTGCCCAATGTTTTAACCTAGCAAGATTTTTTTGAATCCTGACTTTATCAATGAGTATATTAGTTATCCCTTCTAGTTTGTATCATCTGCAAATTGGATAAACACACTATGAATGCTTTTATCCACATCATTGATAAATGGAACCAAGCATAGATCCTTAAAGCATTCCACTGGAGACTGTCTCTTAGGTCTCCAGAAAATATATAGTTATATCAAACAGCAAGCAAACAAATCTGTACAACCAAGTTATTTACAGCATAAATAGGCAGAAATGAAAAGGGGAAGGCACTAGAATTAAAAGGAATTGGGAAAAGCTTCCCATAGAAAATGGGATGTTAATTGGGATTTCCAGGAAGCCAGTCAACAAAAATAAGTATGGACAGTATTCTAGCCATGGAAGATAGGCAGGAAAAAAAACATGTCCAGAATCAAGACATGGAATGTTGTATAATAATTAGTTTTTTTTGTAGTATTGACTATGTACCAGGTATTATAGTAAGCACTTTGCAATTATTTCCATCTGATTCTCACAAAAAAACCCTGGCAGGTGGGTGCCATTATTAGCCCCATTTTACAAATGAGTAAACTGAATAGAGAATAGTCTGTGAAGAGATTTGGGAAGACAGTATCATACAGACAGCAAATAGGCCAGTATTACTGAATATAAGAAAGGGGAAAAGATACAAGAAGAATTGCACTCTTAATTTCCATTTAATTTTTTATGCTGTATAAATATTTTAGAATCTTTTAGACATTTTGACTCTAGGCCAGAGTTGTTCTAAACTAAATGGCATTAATAGCAACAATAAGTGTTGATTTACACTGTATTTTATTTATATGATCTTATTTAAATTCCATAGAGATTCTGAAGAAGGCAGTATAAGTCTTGAGAAACAGGTATAAAGTGGAAGAATGTTCAACCAAGTTAGGAGATCACTAGTATTAATTATCCCACTAATATCTACTAATTCTATTATAATGGAGTGATTTAACTCCTTTGACTTCATTTTATTTATCTCTAAAATGGGGATAATAATATGTATATAGAGATACTTCTATGAACATGTGAGCAACTAAGTGATTCAACTGATAGAGCACTGGGCTTGAAATTAGGAAGACTCGTCTTCATGAATTCAAATCCAGACTCAGACACTTAATATCTGTGTGACCCTTGACAAGTCAAACCTTGTGTGCCTCAGTTTCCTCCTTTGTAAAGTGAGCCAGAAAAGGAAATGGCAAATCACTCCAGTAACTTGACCAAGAAAATCCCAATATCACAAAATGTCAGACATGAAATCACTGAACAAGTAAAAATATCTACATGCATATAGATATAGATATTATAGAGATATAGAAAGATAGATATTACTATTTGGAAATAGATGAGCTATAGATTTAAAGCTATATCATAGAGGTCAGCTCCAAATGACTATCATTTTTGAAAGAAGGAAGAAGAAAGGTCTTCTGAAACAAATATTTAAGTATTCTTCATAGCCATTACAAATCTTCAGGACCCCCATTCACAGGACTACTAGGGTTCTGCCCAAGGATATATGTTCAAATGACATGTATTTGCATTTACTCTTTTCTGTGACTGCCATATTCCATGGTTTGAGAATTGTTTGGGGTTCCAGGAAACCATATGGGCTCCTGAAATCAGTGCTCATCTAAGTCTAAAAAAAATATCAACTCAAGAAACAAATGAAACATCTTGGGGACTAGAGTTTGAGAGAGTTTCTCTGTCAAGAAGCTTCTGATCTACAAATTAAATAACCACTTGTTTTCAGCCAAGAAACAAATGTGTAAAAGACTAAAGTAAAAATGTTACTGGGAATCACAGGATAACACATAATTGTAGCATTCTCAGCATCACATCATTCTCTGGACCAGTCAGAAAATTACCAAACTCATGGGACTTCTAATTCCAAATGATCATAAAAGCAAACATTGAATTATTTTATTTTTTAAAAAAAATTTATTGATTTTTATAATTATAACATTTTATTTGACAGTACATATTAGTAGGTAATTTTTTACAACATTATCCCTTGTATTCCCTTCTGTTCCAAATTTCTCCCTTCCTTCCCTCCACCCCCTCCCCAGATGGCAGGCATTCCCATACATATTAAATATCTTATAGTATATCCTAGGTACAATATATATGTGCAGAACTTAATTTTGTTGTTGTTGTTGTTGTTGCAAAGAAAGGCTTGTATTCGGAAGCTAAAAATAATCTGGGAAGAAAAACAAAACAAAACAGTGCTCACAGTTTATACTCATTTCCCAGTGTTCCTTTTCTGGATGTAGTTGATTCTGTCCATCATTGATCAATTGGAATTCGATTAGCTCTTCTCTATGTTGAAGATATCTACTTCCATCAGAATACATCCTCATACAGTATCATTGTTGAAGTGTATAATGATCTCCTGGTTCTGCTCGTTTCACTTAGCATAAGTTGACGTAAGTCTCTCCAAGCCTCTCTGTATTCCTCCTGTTGGTCATTTCTTACAGAACAATAATATTCCATAACATTCATATACCATAATTTACCCAACCATTCTCCAATTGATGGACATCCATTCATTTTCCAGTTTCTAGCAACTACAAAAAGGGCTGCCACAAACATTTTGGCACATACACGTCCCTTTCCCTTCTTTAGTATTTCCTTGGGATATAAGTCCAGGAGTAGCACTGCTGGGTCAAAGGGTATGCACATTTTGATAACTTTTTGGGCATAATTCCACATTGCTCTCCAGAATGGTTGGATTCTTTCACAACTCCACCAACAATGCATCAGTGTCCCAGTTTTCCCACATCCCCTCCAACATTCATCATTATTTGTTCCTGTCATCTTAGCCAATCTGACATGTGTGTAATGATATCTCAGAGTTGTCTTAATTTGCATTTCTCTGATCAATAGTGATTTGGAACACTCTTTCATATGAGCGGAAATAGTTTCAATTTCATCATCTGAAAACTGTCTGTTCATATCCTTTGACCATTTATCAATTGGAGAATGGCTTGATTTCTTATAAATTAAAGTTAATTCTCTGTATATTTTGGAGATGAGGTCTTTATCAGAACCTTTAACTGTAAAAATGTTTTCCCAATTTGTTACTTCCCTTTTAATCTTGTTTGCATTAGTTTTGTTTATGCAGAAACTTTTTAATTTGGTGTAATCAAAATGTTCTATTTTGTGATCAATAATGGTCTCTAGTTCTCCCTTGGACACAAACTCCTTCCTCCTCCACAAGTCTGAGAGGTAAACCATCCCATGTTCCTCCAATTTATTTGTGATTTTGTTCTTTATGCCTAAATCTTGGACCCATTTTAATCTCATCTTAGTATGGGGTGTTAAATGTGGGTCCATGCCTAGTTTCTGCCATACTAATTTCCAGTTTTCCCAGCAGTTTTTGTCAAATAATGAATTCTTATCCCAAAAGTTGGGATCTTTGGGTTTGTCAAATACTAGATTGCTATTTTTATTCACTATCTTGCCCTGTGAACCTAACCTATTCCACTGATCAACTAGTCTATTTCTTAGCCAATACCAAATGGTTTTGGTGACTGTTGCTTTATAATACAGTTCTAGATCAGGTACAGCTAGACCACCTTCATTTAATTTTTTTTTCATTACTTCCCTTGAAATTCTCGACCTTTTGTTGTTCCATATGAATTCTGTTGTTATTTTTTCTAGGTCATTAAAATAGTTTCTTGGGAGTCTGATTGGTATAGCACTAAATAAATAGAGTAGTTTAGGGAGTATTGTCATCTTAATTATATTCGCTCGGCCTATCCAAGAGCACTGAATGTCTTTCCAATTATTTAAATCTGACTTTATTTTTGTGGCAAGTGTTTTGTAATTTTGCTCATATAATTCCTGACTTTCTTTTGGTAGATATATTCCCAAATATTTTATACTATCAACCGTTATTTTGAATGGAGTTTCCTTTTGTATCTCTTGCTGTTGGATTGTGTTGGTAATGTATAAAAATGCTGAGGATTTATGTGGATTTATTTTGTATCCTGCAACATTGATAAAATTCTGAATTATTTTCTAATAGCTTTTTAGCAGAGTCTTTGGGGTTCTCTAAGTATACCATCATGTCATTGGATTATTTGATTTAAGAATCCTTTCAGTATTGCAAGATACTATATGTCATTTTATCCTGTCTGGTTTTCTACATATTAACAGTTCTATTGACCTTCCATTTTTTATTGCCTTACAAAGACTTCACATACTTTCCATTTTTACAGGACTTACAAGGATACTGTAGCCATGCCTGTACATCCAAACCCCAACCTGAAGACCAATTTTGACAAAATAATCTATCAATTTGAGGACAGCTCTAATTGTATGATTTTGTAATGATAATCATAATAATAAGGTTTCTTATAGCAAGTTTGTAGCTGCCCTTATACAACTCCCAGTTTCTCTTAAATTTTGCCTCTTGGGACCAAACAGAGAAATTCTATTTGCTGCTCTATATGATACACCTTCAGAAACATCAAGACATTTACTATGTGTTCCTTTGCATATAGGAATAGGTATTCTTTTAAGTGTTGTAATTTGAGGGGATAGACAAAAATCATTCCCCAAAATATTTCTTCTACTACTCTGTCCACAATCAAATTAATTTATTTGAATCTGAAAGGCTTTTCAAATCTGAACACATTTTCTTTTGGGAAGAAAATAACCTTAGGAGTTACCAAAATGTTTCTCAATTTGCACCTTAATAACTTTCTAGAATAAAGGGAACTCTAAAGGAAAAGGTGTCTAAAGGAAAGGTTGGAATAGCTCATAGGGAAAAAGAAATCTAAGGGGAACTTAGCAAGTGCCAAAAATAAATTTGACTGAGTACAAGCATACCATCTCTGCATCAGAAAATATAGGTAGTTTTCATTTGAGAGGATCTGAAATGGCCCAAATGGACTAGGTATCTTTTGGAGGAATTTATTAGATCTTTAATTTACCCTTCCCCAAAAGAGTAGGAACTTTACTACATGACACCTTCTCAATGCTGGCTTAAGCACACAATTTCCAATGTTCAAAGAAAACCCCAACAAATGCTTTGGGGTTTTCTTTTCATTTGTTGCTTTCTGTTTGTTGTTTGTTTATTTTGAATAAGTGAAAGAAAATGAATAGGATTCTAATCAGAGCAGGTGGAAAATATTGGCAATTTGCTACTGAGCAACCTGATAGCCATGTCCTAGGTAGAGCTTTAAGCAAACATTCAGTTGCATAGTGAGTTAGAACAATTGATACTCTCTGATGGTTTCCAAAATTTCCAAATTCTATGCTCTAAGCCACTTTTCCTGCAATTCTCTTCAGC
Source organism: Sminthopsis crassicaudata (assembly GCF_048593235.1). Classification (NCBI taxonomy): domain Eukaryota; kingdom Metazoa; phylum Chordata; class Mammalia; order Dasyuromorphia; family Dasyuridae; genus Sminthopsis; species Sminthopsis crassicaudata. The sequence goes on from NC_133619.1 coordinate 44,635,773, forward strand.
TGACAGTGACTGGTCTAAAAGTCCCTTTTACAGAAGAAAATTCTTTTGTCATAGGCCACAAACAAATAGCAGAAAGGTAATTTGGATTGCAATAATGTAATTTTAGCACAAACAATGAAGAAGAGCAATGAAGCTCCACTGTGCAGCTTCTTTTTGTTTTTTTTTTTTCACTAGGGTACCCAAAGATAAGACTTCTGCACCATCTGTCAAGAAAATACCCACAACCCTTTGACATTAAATTGGTTCAAGATGAAATTCAGTTTAAAGACTTTTTTCCTCCACAGTATCTAAGAAATATGTTTCCCATCTATATCCATACTTCTCAAAGGTCTAGAACAGAGATTCTTAACCATTTTTATGTCATGGATTCCTTCTTTAGTATCTGAAGAAACTTATGTGGTGCTTCTCAGAATGATGCTTATAAATGCATAGAATAAAATAAATGGGATTACAATGAAAAGCAAAGTTTACTGGAAAAAATTTACACTCAATTTCATAGACCTTCAGAAATTAATCCATGGATTCTTATGGGAATGTCTTGAGTCCCCAGGTTAAAATCCATAGTCTAGAAGATGTAGAACACATTCCCAATCTCATCTCCATTGCCTCTCTGAAACCAATTGAAAATTATATTCTTATTAACTAGGGTTTGTTTGTCCATGTCATCTGATGACTAATTAAAAGAACTAAAATTGCT